>NC_139959.1:16085410-16332910 GCF_963454915.1 Gymnoscopelus microlampas | reverse complement strand
CGTGTGTGTGTGTCAGGGCGTGTGAGAAGGGTGCAAAGGGTTCTAATAGAACACAACAGCACCCACAGGATTTATGGCTTTTTATGACGAGGCCAAGGCCCATTCTTAAGCATTCATAAGCAAGGCAGTTCACAGATGGCCTCCGCCAAGGCTCCCAATGCAGCATGGCTTTAATGAGGACTATAGCAAAGTCGAACCCTAGGGGTTTTGCAGCTCATAGCATGAGAAGGCATGAAGGGGGGGAGGTCGTGACAGACCGCTCGCTGAGTTTCGTCACAGAGATTAATCAAGTGCATTTCTATAGTTAGTCATGAAGATGCTGACTTAGGGGGGGGGTGGTGATAGCTAATTTTAGGAGTTCCCCAAGGAGGGATGTTAATGCAACAACGTTTTCACACTGACCCAATCTTTAACCCCACTGAAAAGGCAAACAGCGGATCAGCGGATCGTCTGCGCATGAAACAGAGATGTACTCACACACAACACACACACCACACTAATAGATTGGGGGGGGGACTCACAGAGCAGAGTCATGGCACGGAGCCAGACACATTCCGACATACAAGCTCCCCACACACACACACACACACGCACGCACAAACTCCCCCCCTCTACCCTTCAGACCCATATTACCCCCTGCACCCCAATCCCTTCTTTTCCCCCTCAAATACACCGCTGCTGTCTTCAGGCTCCACCACTCCAGATCCATTTGTTATTCAGTGTTCTGACACAGGGCGGTTGACACAAAGACAGAATGACAGGCTGTATAAATATTTACAAGAGGCTTCAGAGCCCCACGCCAGTCTCCAATTTGTGAGTCCTTAAAGTTGCTGCAGTATAGCACCGCACGTCCTACAACAATGGCACCATATGGAACCAATTCTGCAGTGTGAATGGCTCCTCTGTGAGTGGTGGAGTGTATAGGGGTGGCAGGGAGCGAACACACAAATGAAGAGCCAATTGACTGTAATTGCACCCTTGTGGTACACAGCAAAATCCAGAGTGGTCCTTTAACCTTCTAGAGTGTATTACAGGACAATTTTTAAGCAGTTAAAACCAGCACTCCAGATTTGACTTTATAATGGCCACGAAAATAATGGCGACTATTTGGTGAAGCTGATTTGAAGAAATTATTTGGCTAATGCAATGAGTAAACAAACACCTGCTCAATTTAACGACAAGCTGTAAAACAAAGGCAACATTCAGTTAAGTGGTCACAACATTTGTAGACGGATGTACGGAGGGTTCTCCTAATTATTATGTTTAGCAAGCAACCAGAACAAGCGTATTTTAGAAGAAAAAAGAAAAAGATAAGATTCAAGTTGTGTGCCATGGCCCTGAGGCGGCGAGTGAACAAACCACTGCGGAGACACAAATAACTGCACTGTAAAATATGTAACGTACACTTATGGAGCAAAGTCATTTGGGAGATGAGGTGGGAGGCGAAGGGGACAACCATTTAACGAGATGACCAAACCTCTTCAGGCTTCTAAAAATGTGTGGCTAGGGAAAACACCATGCGGGACTTTTATTGCAGGGACAAATGAAAGACATACGAATCACAAAGTATGGGCAGGGCCATCCCCAGTCCATCTGCAGTATGTGCTGGCAATTAAAATATGTACATGACTACAACATAGCTGACCTTGGACATGAATAGAATGCAGCCAATGTTTTGGAATCCATGATCACATGGTCTTAGTAGCCAGGACAAAGAAATACAATAAAAAAGAACAACCCCAAAAGATCAGTTAAAGGGCACGCTATAGCCATAGACTGTAAAAAAAATATGGACACTGGGAAAAAGCAATGTCACCCATTGGTTTCTACGGATCCG
This sequence comes from Gymnoscopelus microlampas, assembly GCF_963454915.1. Lineage (NCBI taxonomy): Eukaryota > Metazoa > Chordata > Actinopteri > Myctophiformes > Myctophidae > Gymnoscopelus > Gymnoscopelus microlampas. The sequence goes on along the minus strand of NC_139959.1, from coordinate 16,331,073 downwards.
TTTTGAAGCCACTTCAGCTAATTCAAAACCACCATCTTGGAAACAAATCCTATTGGCGGGTCTTCACTTAGTAGAACCAGTAGAAGTCCTAGAAGCATACTACTTTATCATCAATTAGAAAATCTATGGGAGCATAATTTACAAAAACCCATATCATGGTAATTGAAAGAAGAGTTTAAACTAGCGATTGAAAACAGTATTTATGAAAATGTTTACTACAGTAATAAAACGTCCGGCCAAATAGCCATTCACTTGAATGGAGTGTTAATTCTTCTGCAACCAGCATGAGTAGAAATAGCGACACCCTCTAGGCCATTAATGAGCACTGCAGCGTTTTAATGACTTCCTCATTGGCTTCATTTCCAAAACCGAATTATTGGCGCCTGGCTATTACAGAATTCGGAATTGCATGTGCTCTCCCCTCTTCAGTGATGTGTTAGCTGGTCAGGAATGATAAAAGCTGAGCTTGGTCATATGGATGTACAAAATAGATAAAAAAGAAGAAAAGAAAATAAGCCGGGTTCTCTCCTCAGAGACAAGACCCTTTGTCAGGCACTGGCTTGTGAAGACATTGTTTACACACAGTTTACAGCCTCTAAAAAAAAACTCTAAAACCTACGCCCCAAAACACTTGTTAAATACGCCACTTTATTAATTTATCTCTGGGGCTTTGAGCTGCAATAACAGCAAAATGCTTAGTCAGTACTTTGGCCAAAGAGCTTTTTGTGGTAGACGTGGGGATTAAGCGCTTTTATAGCCCCTTTTCTTTTTCTTTTTTTAAAGATTTATTTTGGCATTTTCACGCTTCATTTCAGATAGGTCAGTGTAGAGAGACAAGAAACTAAGGGCAGAGAGAAAGGATAGCGATGTAAAACATGACCCCGTCATGTTTTACATCAGATTCAAACCCGGGTAACTAAATGGCTGTGCTACCAGGCACCCAATAGCCCAGAATCAGAGTCAACGTAATTGTCACATCACAGGTTTACAGATGTAAAAAAAAAAAGTGGGTGAAATTAGTTTTTGTGTGAGCTCCATCAATTTGTCGTTTCCAGAAAGAGAAAGAAAAAGAACAGGGCGGGACAGGGGGAGCAAGGGGGAAAAAATAAAATAAAAATCAAAGAAAAGATATCTACATATCACATAGCATATAGAGGATATGCGTGTGACATCATCATCAAACCTGGAAGTTATGCAGGAATGCCTACTGAGTGTCAAAACAATACTTTCTGGCCTTGACAGCCCATGCATCCAAACAGAAAAGTCATATCTGATTGCATTAAACAACATTAAACAATGTTAAACTCATTTGCATGTTTCTTTGCCACTCGATTTGCCACTCGATGTGCCATTCACTTTAAGCATGCGCATATCCTCTATCCATCTGGTACAGGAGGTTAGACATTAGGTGCATGAACATAGCAGCAGGTACTGTATGTACTGCACCCATTTAGACCTGAGGCCAATTCTAAAAACACCTTCTAAATCCTAACCTAAGTTTTCTGAAAAACTTCAAATATTTATTCAAAAATTACAACAAATGTACGTTGCTATATACTGTACATAGCAACAAGAACCCCAAAAGGGGTTCCCGTCCTGAAAGGTATAGTTACAAATAGGGGTTCCTGCCCAAAACTGTGTTAAACATTAAAGCGCAAAAAGAATATCAGCCCGTTGTACGTGATATATCCCCTTTTTGAAGTGCTGCAGTGAAGCCTGTGGCTGCAAATGCTGTAATAAGCATACATTTACGGTACATTGGACACTTCCTCCAGCTATATTAAGACCTTCGTGGAATCACAGAGAGTGAGTGGAGGTTAAAGGTAAAACATCTCAATGCCCATGCTGAACTGTGCAGTATGCTTTCTTTGTGAAACCATGCCATTTCTGAAACCGCCACACAAAGCAGAATGTGGTCTTTAGATTGAATACAGTAACCGATTTCACCACAGTAGCAGTTCTGTCAGACAAGTGTTGTGCCAAGTCAGAGAAACCACCATCCCCAGTGGGGTCAAGCCCATGCATAGGCACACCCTTCCACACTCAACCCACAATCACCCACGGAGAAAGCAAACAAAGTCTCTCACTGGAACACAGACAGTGAGACCTTGACTCTAGTTTTATTTTAGACTTAACTTAAACACGGAAGTTAATGTATCAAATTGTCATCCAAAGTAACATCCTGGAAGTGCAGTTTCAAGGGTAGAGAAAGCTTACACTCACATACGTTAGTCGATTAATCTTTTTGCTTTTATCCTGCCGTAGTGTACTCTGTAACATTTGTTTCAAAAAGTGCAATGCAAATAAAGATTACGGTTATTATTGTAATTATTCTATTATTTTTCAAATCTGTGACTGCTTGGCCTGTACTGCTTGTCTTGTTCTTTTGGCCATTGCACAGCTTCATTACAGAAGATGACAATTTATTGTGGTGATGAAGGGCATGGCAGTGGTACAAGAGTTCAATGGGAAAAGGAGAACTCTCCTTCCCCATTTTAGAGATTTGAATTGTCAGCATTCTGATAACAAGCAACTTGCAATTATGAAGCTAACCGGTGAGCTTTATGTCTACTGTCTAGGATGAACTTCTGTCTGAAAGTACAGCATGTTCTGCAATGCGCTATTGCAACAATTAGTTAGTCATGTACAGAATGTATCCATTTTATCAGTAGCCCTGTGTTAAGTGTTAATTTTTCTATGTTGGGTTATGACTGCTCCACATATTCCAGCAGATAATATTTGCATTTGTCCCATTCTATTTTCTCATTCTAATTCTGTTTAAATCCTGTGGCCTCCCAGTAACCCTGAACCTTGCACTAAAGAATCTAATCTATGCTGGGTTCCAACCTTCTGCGCAGAAGAGATGCCAAGCACCAAAGAGACCTTGGACTGAGCTTCGGGCAGCTTACAGTTCTTGGACCAAGTTCTGCTTCAAAGATGACAGTGAAGCTCTAGATGAATGTCCAACTGACGAGGGTTTGCCAGGGCGGCAGAGCGCAGCTTGCCTACAAATACATTTATGTGTTTGTAGTGCTCCCAGCCCAGCTGAGGAGCATCTGAAGCAGTCTAGTGCATTCCAGACACCCAGGGATTACACTGGAGTATGTGGAGACTGATGACTCACAAAGGAGTATTATAATTGATTTAAAGACAGGGCCAAACCTGTCTCTGTCTGTCTGTCTGTCTCCGTCTCTCTGTCTCTGTGTCTGTCTGTCTCCGTCTCTCCGTCTCTCCCTCTCCCCCCCCCCCCCTCCCTCTCTCTCTCTCTCTCTCTCTCTCTCTCTCTCTCTCTCTCTCTCTCTCTCTCTCTCTCTCTCTCTCTCTCTCTCTCTCTCTCTCTCTCTCTCTCTCTCTCTCTCTCTCTCTCTCTCTCTCTCTCTCTCTCTCTCTCTCTCTCTCTCTCTCTCTCTCTCTCTCACACAGTTTGTTTGGGTTCATATTCTGTAATGACTCATAGCTTTTCGTCTTCATTGCTTGAAAGCAAAGGCTATAATTTGACGAGCTTTGAAAAGGCTTTGTGTTTTGCACAGCCTAACAATGCAAGGTCTTTCAGACGCTGCAAGACAACCATCAGGCCATGACAGGAAGTCCATTAAAAAACAAGGTAAAATACAACCGTAAAAAGCGAAGATTCATGGACAACACTGAGACAATTAAAATGAGAGCCATCTCTTTAGCAGGGGAGGTGACTTGCACATTAGAGCACAAAGTATAACCATAAAATAGTGCTTCAACTAGTAAAAAGTGTGATGTTAAAGGTAGTGGCAAGGCAATAACACACAGGACAATCTTTCTGGCAGCTCCGATGGCTCCTTGGTGCCTCTCTTGTGGTTTTAATACCTAACTTAGAAGTATTTACTTCTGATTCACTGGACCGCAGGCCTTCGGCTATTAGCTCCTCACCTATTGCATCATCATTGCTCACCATCCTACTACGAAAATATTAAGCTGTGGGTCTTACGTCCGTTTACCATTTATTTGTCTCTAGAGAATTGTACTGTATGTCTGCATGTACCACAGTGTCTGTAGTTTGGGGCTTAAGTATAACCACATGCAAGAAAGGCCAATTCCATCAGCTGTACTTGGCAGTGAAGTATTTTCAAGTTCAGATCCTTATTCTACGATTTCCTGTTTTTTTCACTTTGAAATAAATGTGTGAAGAAATTCACCATCTACTGTACGTACATCGCCCAAAATTGTCTATGTGTCATATTTTTGACAAACTGAAAGTCCCGCTGAGGGCTTACAAGACTGCTAAGGGAGCTCCCCCCTGTCCCATTGCCCCCAGGCCATGGTTGAGCTCTACGCATTAACCCATTAAGACCGGGAACGCCTCTGTGTCAGATTTTAGCTATAACCATTATTTCATACTTTAGCTATTCAAAAATAGCAGATATACAAGCTTGTAGATCTGCTATTTTTTTTTTATGTGAAAATTTGTGCAAATCTTTGAATATATATATATTTAAAGCGAACTTTTGTAACTCAAATTTGCTACTGGGGGTCCCTGGAACAAAATATTTTGAGATGGGGGTCCGCGGCCATATATATATAATTTTGGGGGTCCTTGACATGAAAAAGTTTGAGAACCACTGATATTACAGTAACATACTGTATAAGTGTTTCAGAAAACTGTTAGGATTTAGAAGACATTTGTAGAATCGGCCCGGAACGGGTTAAGAGAGCGCTACAGTATGTGCTCTCATACTGCCAGTCACTTAGCGCTTCGCTGCCCTGTGGCACCCTGGTCAGCACTTTGCTCAGCCTTCGGGCTTCTCCAGACGATCCCATAATGGAATGACCTTCACACTCCAGTCCTGAAAACCACATCTGTTTCAGAAATGTACCTCAAGTCTTTATCTCTCTTTCCTCCTCCCCAAATCACATCCCGTTTGTAATATTATCCTCAGCTCAGCTGCTGTGAAAAAGTTCCATTGGGGTAGAGCTTTAATTAGGTCTGATAAAGGCCTGACCCGACCGAAACCTGACAAAATTCAGTTTGAACCCGACCTGATACCGACCTGGTTCACTTTTTATTACATTGTTCTAAACATTCAGCTCATAATCAAATTTGTATTTGACAGGGACGATACAAAAAACAATGTATCAAGTTATAAAAACATGAAACAGTTGCATTGTATGTGGGGTTTCTAGCCGAGGCAAATTTGCGACCCCAGTCCCTGGTTAGGCCTTTCTATACAAATATCTACCAAGTGAAAGAATGATCCAATTACAATAAGCACATGCATGAAGCTCCCAATAGCCCAAACACAATAACATTCCCAAATACACAGTTATGAAAGCACTGACATTAACGGTTTAAAACGTGCATAACATATTAATGTTCGCAGCTTTGGTTTGAGTATTTGAGTATTTAACCTTTTCATTAAATATTTTGAGATCAGTTTGTTTTTTTATTTCAGTTGGTAGGGCATTCCACAAGTGTATCCCTTTTACTGAAAAGGATGACTGACCAAAAGTGGTGCTGCTCATTGCTACTCTGTAGTTGACATTCGCTGATCCCCTTGTGGCGATTCTATTAGTGCCTGACTTTCTCACCTGAGGACAAAGTACAGCTGGGGGCCTGGGGCGAGATCATTAACACATTTAAAAATCAATTTCATGAAGGACTTTTATAATACTGTCAAAACTAAGCATGTTGTATTTCCTAAGAATTATGCAATGGTGCCATTTCATGTTTTTGTATTCATCTCATTTTCAGTGCTAGTTTATAAAGTGATGTAATTAGTTTTATAGTTGTCTGTGAGGCCTAGCTCCAAACAGTAACACAGTATGATATATGGGAAAATATCATGGCATGCATAAACAGTCGGGCTGCGTGCAGTGGTACAGTATATATTATCTGATCATTCTGAAACAGTACAGGTTCATTTGTAGGGTCTTGCTTCACTGACTTCCTCAATTTCCTCTTGATCTATTTTAATGTTTAGTTCATAATCTATTCTCCTTCTTATTGAAAAGCTCATTGCTACTGTCTTTTTTAGATTCAGAGTTAGGTGATTCCTTTTAAGCCTTTGGGACACATCCTCCATTTCATGGGTTAGTATCTCTGCTGCTTCACAAAGGGTTTCAGCCGATACATAAATGACTGTGTCATTTGCAATCTGTTATTGTATTTTAGGATTGGTTAGTCATCAAGAACAGGAGTTATTCTACCTTTTGCAAACTACAAGTGTTACACGCTCATTCTGTTTTGTGACTGTTGGCAGTTCTCAGATTGGATTTAACACATTCATTACTTATACAAGTTTAATTCTAATGTGGGATGAAAGCACACTGCTTTGATGTGCCACGGTGCACTGCTGTGACAGCTGAACTGCATTTACTCAAAAGACATCAAAAGCCTCAATATTGACATCAACTTAATCCTGTTGGATTCATCCAACATAATGTATCACATCCAATATTGCTGGCCGCCAAGAAATCTATAATATTAACATCAAAACAAGCAGCACATTAAAAGGGAAACGATCGATTTGCTGGTTATCCTATAAAACTACAGGTAGTTTCATTTACATTTTTAAACTAAAGGATTTGTTCTGAAACCACTAGGAAACCACACTGCAGTGGAAAACATTTCCAGAAAGACAGATGCCTGTTAACATTATTTGGACACTGTTCACTTCGCAGGCTGTCTGTCTGTAATGAGACTGCTGCTGGCTTCGCTGCACAGTGCACACAGGCCACTGACGTCAGCTGCACTACATGACACCATTGCTGTCCAAGGCTTGTGATACAAAAGGTTTCTATTCTAAATGTATAAAACCCGACATGAGCCTGTGAAATATGTGAGAAATAAAAACTTTTTCGAAACTTTAAAAAAAATGGGACATCAGGGTTAAAGTGGGTAATAAACACTACTGATATACACAGCGCCAATGCTGGCAAGAAGACTGTGATTATTTGTATTGCGACCGCTCTCATTACTCTCATTATCTTTATCTTCCAAGTACATTCGGGGATTACCATGATCACTCCTGTGAAAGTTTTGTCAGAACGTCTTCTCAGGATATCTTAGCTCTGACACCTGGAGCTGTAGTGAATCAGGAGATAAGAGCAGTTGTCTGGTAATCAGAGTCTTGTCCTTGAGCAAGACACTGAACTGAAGCTTATTCTATTGTTGGCTAACTGCCGATGGCCTACAAATGTAGATTAAACAGCCTCTCTGCTGAGGTCACATAGAGTAGAGTAACTTGATTCATTTGGAAAAGTATTGCTTCAGCACAGCTGGTGGTTCAATCAGATGTACAGTACTGTATCATAAAACGTGATGAAAGTCATGGCGTTCTGCTCTCTTCCCATTCCCAGCACGGTGCAATGATCATGAACCACGTGTGCTTATTGCCCGAAACGACCACTTTACTTTATTAACGCCCTTATATTTCATCCAGAGCATTAGGGCCACTGGGGCTTAATAGCCCATTCCGGTACTGTAGGGAATACAAACAGATCGACCACATCTGACCCTGGTGGCTTGGATGTGGTCCCCTGGTGTGAACCGCAGAGAAGAGAGAGCATATGGCGTTAGCCAGACTGTTAGTCATCCTGGTCCTCCTCACGCTCAATAGACTCTGAGAGAGGAGACCGAAACCCAACTATCCATGAGCTAATGAAGACTGCGCACGGAAATAGAGAGAGGGAGAATGAGAGAAAGAAGTGTGTGTGCGTCTGTGTGTGTGTGTGTGTGTGTGTGTGTGTGTGTGTGCGCACTTTCGCGCACATGCACGCGTGGGTCCATGCCGTGAGTGCGTGCATGTATACTGTATGTCTGAGCAGTGACCTTCGTCTTCCAGTCAATTACCCCTCAGGCAGAGGGCTATATGATTATCCCAGCCTGGGATCTCCATTGGCCTGGAAAGGGCTCAGTAGCACTTTGCTGCTTTGCGGTGGCTAGAAAGAATTGCATTGATTGCTATTGATGTTTTTTCTGTTGGCAAAGATTTGCAGTTTTACATTACAGTTTGGCAGTTCGATAGCAACGTGGAACAGGGGGAAAGAAGGAACAATGAATCTTGATTGCGGGACGTGCCGAGTCTGAAAATGAGTGTAACCATCCAGTGTAAGGGGTTAGAGGAAGATTAGTGGTTGCAATATCCATGGCCCCGTTGTTTAAGAATACATTTGTTCGTGCGATGGGAAGCGGGACGAAAGGTTGACGATGTCGACGGGGAAAAGAGATGAAAAACCTCCTCCACATTTCATGTCGATGGAAAAACTCTCCGATAAAGAGGTTACCGGAAAGGATACTGCTGTGTGTGCGCGAGTGTGTGTGTGTGTGTGTGTGTGTGTGTGTGTGTGTGTGTGTGTGTGTGTGTGTGTGTGTGTGTGTGTGTGTGTGTGTGTGTGTGGGAGAGTGCTGTGAGAAAACCCACCTGAGTGTGGAATGAGTGGGTGCTCGGCCTTGTGGCAGGGCGATTCGGGCAGCAGCACTGGCCCTCTCCTGCCGGCCACGCCTCCGGCCCGCAGGACCAGCATGCACTGCAGCAGCAGCAGTGCATGCTGGGCAATGCGGCGTCCCATGAGTGGGTGGGCGGAGCTTGGCTCACTTCTCCTCAGGGCTCAGGAGCCAAGAGCATCAGAGAGACACACCTGGGAGAGAGACAGACAGAGAGAGAGACAGAGAGGGAGATTAAAGTTTACACATTTTGATTTCACACTTGATTTAATGCTATAGGCGAGAAACATCTTGCTACAGTATATCACCTGCATATTGCAGCGTCCAGTCAAAGCTTCACTGAAGATGCTGTGAGACGGGGAAAATAATTCTTTCCAAAACGTGGAGAGAGAGAGAGAGAGAGAGAGAGAGAGAGGCGTGACGGAGCAGAAGGAAAGGAGATAGCGCAGAAGCAAAGGAGATAATGCAGAAGGAAAGGAGATATTGTTGGAGTCGCACTGAGTAACGGCAGCTGCTGTACTCTTTACAAACAGCCAGGGACCCCTGACCTCTCACCCCTTGAACATGAATCAGAAAGGGTTCTGTCATTCTTCACACACCTAGAGTATGAGAGGATGTCTGTATTTGTCTCTGTGTGTGTGTGTGTGTGTGTGTGTGCGTGCGTGCGTGCGTGCGTGCGTGCGTGCGTAAAATAAATACAATAAACTGTGTCCCCCTCCTTGTTGTTGGGGTATTTGCCAACTGCATTTACACATACCAGGAATTTGTCTGCATTTACCCATCCAAACCATCAGGAACAGTGGATGCCATTGCCATTCATACAGCACGCAGGGAGCAGCTAGGGGTTAAGTGTCTTCTTGCTCAGGGACACACAGTCACAGACTAGGCGAGCCAGGGGTCGAACCAACAACTTTCCGATTCTCAGGCGGCCCCTATACTCGCTCATCTACAGCCGCCCGCCCGTGTGTGTGTGTGTGTGTGTGTGTGTGTGTGTGTGTGTGTGTGTGTGTGTGTGTGTGTGCGTGGCTGCGTGCACACGCATGTGCTCTCCAGTGTATCTGATCTGGCAGGAATGGCTTTTACAAGGCCGAAGCAGAGAAGTGTGCATGTGTGCACTGTGCACACATACACATTGTGAGCTGCGTGTGTGTGTGTTTGTGTCTTTTTCTCTCTGCATGTTACTCCTCACGGGCCTCATTGAAGATCCACAGCTGCTGTAAAACCATTGAACTCACTTAGGCACGTCTGCCAAAATGCTGGATGATATTAGAAACCCTTAAGGCTGGTTTGTGCTTCTAAACCAAGCGACTGGCTTGAAGAACATTATCAGCATTTGCTCAGTTTAGCTTTTCAGACTACAGTATAACCCATACTGGAAAAAGAAAAGTAGTCTTCACAGAATATGGCCATTTGAAATATATCTATGTGCTATTGTGCTTCCATATATTTTCAGTTAAATATAAGTGCATATATAGCCTATATACTCCTTTCCCTTTTTCCTTTTATGTGTGGGTGAAGTGAAACTCTGTCTGCACGACGTTCAGAGTGTGAGGTGGATATTCACAGTTTTTGCCCGGTCAGAGAGACAATCGGTGCTGTGTACTGTAGATGACGAATGATGAGCCCTCCTCCATGACAGCTGAGGTGTGAGTGGTACAGTAGGTGTGAGGTGGGAAAATCTAAAAAAAAAAAACGAAACAAAAAAACAATGCATACCTGCCGGGGATTTGTGGGCTGCGGCAAAAAAAAAGCGTGCAGGGGGAAAAACAACAGTGCACACAACAAATTCAGCAAGGTGGTGAGCGATGCCTCAGCAGAGATATTGCTCTACTTCTCTCTGGAGTCTGAGTGGCCCCTTTAGCCTTGGTATTGGATGAGAAGTATACGCCTTTTATTTATTTATTTGTTTTCTTTGAATTGAACGTTTACTCTATCATCTGTGCACTGAGCAAATTCTATTACCTTGGGGCCCCCGTGAAATGCGTTCAAAGTCCATTGAATAAATGCGCGCGCATTGGGGATAAGTGGGTTTTCCATCTGACTGCGGAGTAATGCAAAACACCTGTCTTGCACTGGAGGGGAACCCACAGACAGCGACGGACGGTTATTTAGTTTTTTTTGTTCCCTTTTGCTCTGTGTGTTTAGAAATTATTACATTGGTGGCATTTGTTTGGTATATCTACAGAAAAAAACTTGAGTGTTAATTTAACTCAGCGTGTGTACGAATGGCCATTGGCCCACACAAGGGTTAATTTAGAGCTTTAGAGTAATTTAGAATGGGTTTCCAGGGGGTCCCCAGCCAAATTAGTTAATATACAGTAGCATCAAAATAACAGTACCGTCTATTACTCCGTTTAGTAAGATGATCTACCCTCTGTATCTTTGAAATGAGATGTAACTGTGAAATTTAGTCTAATCTATGTGCCATAATTGCAAACCCTTTTTTCTCACCAGAACCGTGACAGGAATCAAGAAAAACCTTATTAGCCCATGTTCTTCCAAGTTTATCATGCTCTGTGTCCGACATAATATGTCAGACACAGAGCATCAGGACACCCATATTATGGGTTTCCTGAAGAAACACTGGTTTGCAATTAAGCAGTTTGAGCTGATTTAAAATAAAACATTTAACCCTACTACTGTATATGTTACATTATTGCTATTTTCAAATGATCTTGAAACATTTTTTTCAGATGGGGGTCTGCGACCAAATACATATTAAGTTGGGGGTCCTCCACATGAAAACGTTTGAGAACCACTGTTATATAGAATGATACCATATCGGTGTGCAACGGCGGGTGCAACGGCGGGCACCTCCCAACAAGCCACAAGACATCGCTGTCAGCGTGCATGCTATGTTGTTCAGAAGCGTGCACGTCTCTCATCCGGGTGAAACACCTGAATTTTGGTGAGTTGGCTCTTTATTCAACATGTCATTCGACATGTGCTGATTCTTTGTCTGCAACCTTTGCCTGAAGGTGTTTAAGTCTTGCTGTTGTTTTTGCAGTGTTTTTTGCCTGCCGTAGCTGTGAGCCAGCAAGTCATTTTTCGCTGCATGGATAAACCACTGCGTTTGTCAGTCTCCTTGTCGTGTCTCGTAGCATTACTACAATGATGAATGTCTGAATCCACTTAGTGAACATATTTCATCATCAGCTTGGCACCGAGGTAACGCTGTCAAGGAAAACATGTGCGTAGACAGAATATTTATTGTTTTGCATGACATTCCACCGGCTATAAGAGCTGACAGACGCTGTGTATATTTTCGAGTGCTTTTGTTGGTTTGTGTGTGTGTGTGCGCGTGCGTGTGTGTACAGTATGCGTGTGTATAAGTGCTGTATCTGACGGAGACTGAGGTCGGAGTCATGCACACAGAACTTCGGGTGGCAGGACACCACCACCACCATACCACTGGATCTTTGACAGCACGCACACATGTACACACACGCACTGACGCAGGCGAGCATGCACGCACACACACACACACACACACACACACACACAGGATTGGCAGACAGAACCATGTGCTGTCAAGTTCAGCTCTCTGCTGACCTCGCTGACTGAGTTACGCTGCAGTTGACCTCCTGTCAGACACAAGCGCGCGCACGCGCGCGCACACACACACACACACACACACACACACACACACACACACACACACACACACACACACACACACACACACACACACACACAATTTCTTCCACTCTCTACTACAGTATCTGTATCTGTAGCGTAGTGTAGTGTAGTGTAATGTTGTGAGCGGGAGCAACGGCGGACCACCAACGTAGTTTCCCCTCAACGCAGATGGCAATCGAAGACCTCAGCACTCAAGTCTCACACTTAATTTGTTTCATTTCATTTTTATTGTTTCGTCCAATAAATCCACTAAACTCGTCTTGATTGATGGTGTGGTCCTTGCTCATCTACTGTCAAGTTAACTCGGGTTTACTTAAGAAACCAAATTGACCCTTACAGGACCATTTGGTTCCATGTGTACACTATTCAGATTTAACTTAACACTGAGGAGTTTACTGTCTATCAGCAGAGATAAGTACTCTGGGATGTAGTGACTTACTGCCTGCACACACATTCATTGGCAGCACGGTGCGGTTGGATGTAATCGAACACAGAGACCCGCGGCGTGATTGGAAAATAAAAACCATTTGGTATAAGTTGTTGCATGGGTCCTGTCTGTGATATATGGGTGTATTTTTGTAGCACCAGACAGTCACCAGTCCTGTGGGAGCTGGTGCAGCACTGGGAGAGCTTCTCACGCACTGTGGTGCTTCAAGATTCTAAATCATCTCCAGGGTATTCGTACAAATCTTCTCTTGCTACACAGTGAACTCCAGAGTGTTAATTCAACTCTGAAAAATGGATTTTACAGTTTTTCTACACAGCAGCAAAATGCACAGGGGAAGTGTCTTTTGTGCTCATGGACACACATACACGCACGCTCACACACATGACATGGTTTGTTTGTATAGTACATTTGAACAAGGAAAAGTGCTTTACATACAACATTAAGCATTAAGACAACAAAACACAGAGCATTAAGGGAGTGCAAAAGAAACATTATAAAATGGCAACTAAAATACAAATGTATAAAATAATGACAGAACAACAAGAGGCAGCGAAAGCTACACTGCAGAATAAGGATAAAAGTCCCAACCTGGGCCGCGGCGTGGCGGTCCAGGCACCCTAGGCTGCAATGACAGCGTGTCGCGGGTTCAACTCCCGTTCCCGACGACCTTTGCTGCGTGTCACTCCCCGTCTCTCTCCCCATTTCCTGTCAGTCTATTGTCCTATCTATAAAGGCATAAAAGCCCCAAAACAAATCTTAAAAAAGAATAAAAGTCACACATGTATGTTAATCAAACATTCACTCATGTGTGCAACACACACTCACTCACGCACTTTCATATCTGTACACAGACATTCACACGCGGTTTCAAGACATACAGTATGAGGAAGAAAACCTAAACCGCACACGTGCACGCTCCCACACAAGAAAGCACTCATGCATATACCTTGGAAGTCAGGTGATGGATAACATGCCGGTAATTCAGATCAGACACACACACACACACACACACACACACACACACACACACACACACACACACACACACACACACACACACACAATGGAAACCCTAGCTGCGCAGAACCTAAACATGGGGGTAAACACCGACTGTATATGTACAGGGCCACACAGGGGGCTCTGGGCTAATGTTCAGACAAATTGACTCCGTCGAAGTCAGCAGACTATTTATCAACTTCAAAAGAAAGAAAGAGCAAAACAAACAGTGCTGGAATAAAAGCAATGGGGGCCGTTATGCACACGCGACTAGCGACATATTGTTCAAGCTGAACTGAGAGCATAACAGTAAGGATCTGAAGAACCGCTCACGGTAAAAACGTGTAGATTTGGAAAGTCGGAAAATTAAACCGACTCCCCAGGTCATGAGATGTGTCTGTAAGGCTTTTTATAGCTCTGACACACACACACACACACACACACACACACACACACACACACACACACACACACACACACACACACACACACACACACACACACACACACACACACACACACACACACACACACACACACACACAGTATTCACATACACATAATAGGCAAGCACACACACACGCTATACACACAAACAGAGATGCGTGCTTACAAACAAAGCATCCATACACAGACACTGTGAGCAGCCAAGCACAAACATACTGTATCAGCTACAAAGGAGGAGCAGGGCTGCGTGAATACGTACACAGGCGTGCACATTCATCACACACACAAACAGTGACATATAGGGACCAGAACAAATGGGCATGCACACACACACGCACACCGCACACCACACACCACACACGCACACACGCACACACACACACACACACACACACACACACACACACACACACACACATACACACACACACACAGATAAACACACAGTTCTTTGCAGTGTGGGAGGTGTGGTGGTGTCAGTTAACTAATCAATTAAGTTCTTCCTGCAGTAATGAGAAGAGAGAGGCTCATATTAACACCTCTATTGATTGTGTCTGAGAGGGACTTCATGATGCTGGCTGAGTTACACTATACATAATGAATAGCTGCTCAAATGAATGACGCCTTTGTGTTCACCACACCCACCACACACACACGCACGCACGCATGCACGCATGCACGCATGCACGCATGCACGCACACACAAGCATACAGTACCAACACACAGGGAGACGCGCGCACTCTTACATTGACACACAGTGACACACATGATCAACACACACACACAAGTCACTGACATGCACATGCATGTGTTCTAACGCACGCAGGCACACACGTACACAAGCACGCCCTTCCCTCACGCACGCGGGCACACACACATACACACACAGGCACACACACACACACACACAGACACAGACACACACACACACACACACACACACACACACACACACACACACACACACACACACACACACACACACACACACACACACACACACACACACACACACACACACACACACACACAGCCTCATAATTCAGGTGTGAGTAGTAGAGCCATGGTCCATCTGTCCAAACAGAGGCAGGAGTGTGAGATGGGGGTCACAGCGTAGTGCTGATGGATGGTTGGTTCTCCACAGCGTTCCTCTCCCTCAGGACACAACACACCAGGAAAACAAGGCCAGACTTTGCCTTAAACCAAAGCACACACACCAGACAGGGGAATATTTGTCTCTGTCTGACTGGATGACGGACAGACGGGCGTGTGTGAGTGTGTGCGTTGTGTCTTTCCAACTGACTTTGTGGCTTTGACTGTCTATGTGTCACAATTTATCACCATGTTTTCTTTTTGCCTTCACTATCTGTCCATTTGTAGTTTTACGCAATGCCCTTTCTGCCACTGAATAAAATGTAATAGGCCCAAATTGTGAGTTTTTTCTCCCAATCCCAAATCCACTTAGAATGCTGAGATACACTATAAAGTCGTGATTGCGATTGATTCCCCCTCAAAATTGCCTATCTCTCATTTTGATCCGAGAAAATCTTACTTCAATTGTGTATTTGTCTGCGTGGTTCGATTTGTGCTACCGTCACACACAGAGATCACTCGAGATGGACAAAGGTGGACAAAGAAAAAGAAAAAAGAAAGAAAATTATGTCTTAAGTTAGTCTTTTTATTAAAAACTGTGGTTCCATCATTAATGTGTTGTTATTTTTGACTGTAGTACCTTGCAGTGTTCATTTTGTCATGATAGAGCACAGAGCCCAAATGTATAGAGAAAGCGCAACTGCTGCCTACTAAGTCGCTTGAAATGCTTGCACTCTCTGTTGGCCAACAGGCCGACTAGATGATTAACCACTTTCAACATGGCATCCCTATTTTGGGCCTGTCATTTACAAGTGATTTTCCAAAAAGCACAAAACTAGTATAGCAGATCTACAAGCTCACAACACAGCGAGTTTCGATGCGTTGTGAGCTTGTATATCGGCTATTTTCACTATTCGTCCTA
This sequence comes from Gymnoscopelus microlampas, assembly GCF_963454915.1. Taxonomy (NCBI): domain Eukaryota; kingdom Metazoa; phylum Chordata; class Actinopteri; order Myctophiformes; family Myctophidae; genus Gymnoscopelus; species Gymnoscopelus microlampas. The sequence goes on along the minus strand of NC_139959.1, from coordinate 16,315,112 downwards.
TGACAAAGTATGTAGGGCTTAATCCATTAAAGGAGACATCCGGTCATTTTAAGTGTTATGTTTGATGTGTGTCAAATCACTTACCAACGTAGAAATGAAAATCGCGTGACTCCACAGATCCCCCTATCGACCCCCACCGTTGGCATTATAGGAGTATATAGGATAGCAGCAATTCGCCTATTTTAACAAATGTAAAGTCTGTTTTTTTCTCCTAGTACTCATTGTGGAGTCCCATGATAACGTAACAGGCGCTAAAACTCCGAGAAGCTAACGGCTAATAACAGAACGAGCTAATGCTGGGGCTGCTTATCTCTCTGCATGGCAGCCCCAGGTTGCCAGGTCGGGAGAGAAACCAGCAACCAGCATTAGCTCGTTCTGTTATTAGCCGTTAGCTTGTCGGGAGTTTTAGCGCCTGTTACGTTATCATGGGACTCCACAATGAGTACTAGGAGAAAAAAACAGACTTTACATTTGTTAAAATAGGCGAATTGCTGCTATCCTATATACTCCTATAATGCCAACGGTGGGGGTCGATAGGGGGATCTGTGGAGTCACGCGATTTTCATTTCTACGTTGGTAAGTGATTTGACACACATCAAACATAACACTTAAAATGACCGGATGTCTCCTTTAAGACCGGGAACGCATCTTTAATTTTAAGATTTCTTTGAGCTATTCAAAAATAGCAGATATACAAGCTCATAGCGCGGCACAGAGTGCTATGAGCTTGTAGATTTTCTAGAAAAATTGTGGACATTTTGTGAAAATCTTTGAATATATATATATTTTTTCTCAAATCTTTGCTTCTGGGGATTCTGCAGATATATATTCAAAGATTTGCACACATTTTCACGATTTCTTCAAAATAGCAGATCTACGCGCTATGAGCTTGTAGATCTGCTATTTTTTAATAGCCAAAGAAATCTTAAAATGACACAGATGCGTTCCCGGACAGAATGGTTAACTGTCTGCTTTTCCAGGCTGCCTCCAACCGTTTGTCTGTCTGTCTGTCTGTCTGCCTGCCAAGCACCAGCCTGCTTGCTGTTCTGTTCCTCACTTCATCTCGGTTTGTTCTAGTCTCCTCATTTTGACTATGAACCTGTCTCATGTCGTCTATGTCTACCTATCTTCCCTCAGAACCTCCCTCCTCTGTGCGTCTGTGTGTCAGGTGATATCCTGGAGGATGACAAAGAGAGACGGTATCTCCATCAAACGCGCTGTCAGTTCACAGGAGGCCTTTTCGCTCTCGCACGCTGTGATTGGATCTGAGGGCAATATTCTCTGAATCAATGTTTGCTCCTCTCAGATTAAAAAGCACACTTGGATCACATGGCTGTTTGTTTCGCGTTCCCATATCTGTCGGAAGCGGCGTGCGTGTGTGCTTTGAAGCGTGAATTTCTATGCGCTCTCTCTCTCTCTCTCTCTCTCCTCTTTCTCAAATGCACCAGCTAGCACACAAACACTGATATACAAAAATGTACTCGCACGCATAAACACACTGACTGAGATATCTGTACACAGACACCGACACACAAACACAACGCAGAGTGCTGAATAAACAACTCTCCCACTTTCTCCAGCCAGGTGCAGAGCTGGGGTGTTGGTGTGGGTAAGAACAACTGACCACTGCTTCCTGACCCATAACTTCACAAACACATATCTGTGTGTGTGCAGTGGTGGAAGAAGTACTCAGACCTTTTACTTAAATACAAGTAGCAATACGACAGTGGTGGAAGAAGTACTCAGACGTTTTACTTAAATACAAGTAGCAATACGACAGTGGTGGAAGAAGTACTCATATATTTTACTTAAGTAAAAGTAGTAATATCACAATATAAAAATACTCTGTTACAAGTAAAAGCCTGTGTAATCAAAATTTACTTAAAGTACCAAAAGTAAAAGTACTAAAATGTTTGGAAATAGCAGATCTACAGAGAGAGAGAGAGAGGAAAGTGAGAGAGATTTCAACCTACTCAACCTATGCCAGTACACCGTATACTGTATCACAACCTGTGTTATCTCATATTCTAACAGTGCGGGCAGTCACCTTCCAATCTGTTCCACAAAAACAGGTGTTACAAATCGGAATAAACATCGCAATAAATAGATAATAAGCACTGAACCCTCTCAACTCCATTCTGTAAGTTGGGTTTGAGGGCAGCCAGATCTGAAAAAGTTGTGAGCATAGCGTAGACTGTTATTTAGTGCTGTGGTTCTCAAAGTGGGGTCCGGGGTCCTTGAGGGAGTTCCAGGGGGTCCCCAGGTAAATGATTGATGGTAGTGTACAAATGGACCTTTCCGGATCCATTAAGGTTCCATTTGTACACCGTGGCCCTAATGCATACCAAACAGGGGGTCCTTGAAATTTTAAAGTTTGAGAACCACTGATTTAGTGGTTGATTTCTGTTCTCAACAGATGGGGGAGAAGGGTCTGCCACCAAATGCTCCCTGGGGACCCAGGTTCGAATTCGCCCCCCCCCCCCCCCGTCTTGTATCGCATGTCTCTCCTCTTGCTCTCTCTGCCCTTGGTTTCCTGCCTCTCAATATTGACCTATCCCGCAATAAAGCATAAAATGCCAAAAAGAAAAAAAGAAAGGAAAAACAGATGGGGTTGGAGGTTGTTGATGAAACACGGTCACAGGAGACACAGAACAGGAGAGATGCTCCCTGGTGGCTGTCTGAAAACTGCAATGAAACTCCAACTTTAGTTTCAACAAACGTATACTGTACAATAAATAAACCTAGGGTCAATTTGAGATAATGTCACCCTTCTCTACCCCTGAGTAATGGTTGCACAAAGCAAAGCCTGTCTGGTGTTTTTTCCCCTTTTTTTCTGGAGAGGCTACGGAAAAAAAAGAAAAGAAAAAAAAAACGAAAACACAATGGATCTTAAACCCACACTTTACTGTGCCGAGGTGGAAGTCTTTTTAAAGACTAGTCCTGATGCTCGCCTAGCCACAACCACAGCCTTGGTCCATCTAAATCTGGGCCGTACATCACAGACAAGCATACACACGCACGCACGCACGCACGCACACACACACACACACACACACACACGCGCGCACAAACAGGCACACTCTCTCTCCCTCCCTCTCTTTTGCTCATACACACACCCAGCAATTTCATCCCTGTCCCACCCAAACTCAGAGGTTCCCAAATCCTGCTGTTATTTTTAACCAACTTACTCAGCCTCTAACGTTGCTGTGTGTGTGTGTGTGTGTGTGTGTGTGTGTGTGTGTGTGTGTGTGTGTGTGTGTGTGTGTGTGTGTGTGTGTGTGTGTGTGTGTGTGTGTGTGTGTGTGTGTGTGTGTGTGTGTGTGTGTGCGCGCGCGCGTGCAGCTTCTGGCTGAGGGCAAAGCGAGTTTTCATCAACGCACAGAAAGTGACATCAAGCCTGAACAGAAGACCATCTACACAGTAAATCCACCCATGGCCATACTGCCACAAAACAATTACCAGGTTGACCTTGACTTCTCTTCCTACCTCCCAGGTGTTGGAACACCTCCAATATACAAGCTGTGACTTAAATCCATTAAAGAAGGCCTGGAGGAGCTGCCCTCTGACAGCAGATTACGGCCGTTTAAAAAAGAGTTCCAAATTCAGGTCAAGGTAAGCAGGCCGACCACTTCCAGGCTGCAAGGCCAAAGGAAATATAATGAACAAGGACATTTAATTATTTTCAAACGTGGGCAGGATATTTCTGCGGTAGGTTTTTGACAGCAGTAACAGGAATACCCAGCAGCAACACTCACTTCTTCTGTGTTTATTTTGCCAGCAGCAATGGGGAAGCAGGGATTCTACCTCAGGGGTTCCCAAACCAATCCATGCCAAGGACCCCCAAATAGCCATAACCTTTGGCTGCAGCCCTCTTATTGCAAAATGGCTAAATAGAAACAAAAAAGAGACAAGTGTTGTTTATATGTTTGATCTTTTTTTATTTTTTTTACATGAAATGACCAAAATAGGGATGGCATTCATTTTATGAATATAATTTGAATTTGTTTTCCCCACATTTTCCTCTCCTTTCCAATTAGCCCCCCCCCAGCGCCCCCTGGAGGCCACCAGGGGGCCTCATTACCACCTCATCACTCTCATTAGTCCACACAACAGTTTTATTACCGCCATGCAAATCTCAGAGGAAATCAAGAAGGCACCGAATTATGAGAAGCACAGGCCGGTGAATTGTAACCCGCGTCCACACGGGCGCGTACAGATATGATATGATGCACGCCGGCACTCAGTGTGCGAAAAATAACTGATTATCACGGCTGTTTTTTTTCTTTTTTCCCCCCACAATCTTTGAACTTCACATTATTCCCACCTCGGTGGGCAAGATGCTGCTGAGATGACTGAATAATGGAGTGTCAGCTTGTTATAAGTTTCCCCTCAGTCGACTGCACACAACGATCTAGAAGGAGGGGGTGGGGGAGGGGTGGGGGTGGGGGTGGTGGGGGTTGAGACGGCAGCATCTGCTGACACATCGCCAGGACCCTCAGGCAGGCCGTCTCAGCCGTGTGGATGTTCACAGGGAGCGACTTGTCATGACAGCCTCGCAACACTGTTGCGCTATTTAAATCTCTGCGAAGAAACAGACTTGTCGAAGTGCAGCTCCCAAGTTCCCGTGTTTTTCCGCCAAGTGTCACCCGGCCCCGAACAAAGCTAGGCTATTTTATGTTTTTTTTTGCTGCGTGTTCAGAGCTCTTGCTTAACATCCCTCTCACTGCAGTTTGGAAGTCGACAACCTCGGACAAACAACACTGGTATGCAATGGTTAACATTGCTGTATAATCTTTTTTTACCCCCCTTGGAGAAAGATCGAAATGATTCTTTCCGCACGTTTGAAGTGTATTCTGTCATTCTACCGCCATACACCTGCTTGAGTAATGCAACAGCATCAAAGCTTCCTTCCACTTCAAAGTGTTTTCTTCTCTGCGTAGCGTTATCTATCTGCTGACACCAAACACAGGCAGCAGTGTCATTTGACGAATAATCAAGGCTGAGGGTGTTCAGAATGCCCATGCATGGACACATGAAAACACACATGCATACCCACTGGTAATCATTATAACAAAATACCAGTGGTGGAAAAAGTACTAAAATGTTTTACTTAAGTAAAAGTATCAATACTGCAATGTAGAAATACTTCATCAAAATGTACTTAAAATATCAAAAGTAAAAGTACTCGTTATGCAGAATGTCCCATTTCACAAGTTTTCAAAAAGGATCTTTTGAAAATAGCTATTTTCAAATGACCAAAATGCATACAGGGCTGAGTGGTTAATTTATGTTTTGTACAGGGGTGCAATGCTCAGTGGACGGGGTTGCACGCCGAGCAACCACTTATTTGGCCAGGGGGACGCGCAGGCACATGCATAGATTTAAAACTACTTTAAATTCACACTTCATCAAAGTTTACAAAGGCTCCCGACTCACGCCAGGTACATTAACATAGGAATTAGCCTATATGCATATCAATTGTCCATTGTGTGACCTGTACTGTAGGTGTTAAGCGACGTGCGCGTCACGTCATTAAAATAGAGAGCAACCACTTCTCATATGAGCATAGCATCACTGGTTTTGTAATAACAATCAAAATCTACAAAGTAACTATAGTAACTAAAGTTTGCAAATAATTGTAGTGGAGTAAAAGTACAATATATGCCTCTGAGATGTTAGTGGAGTGGAGTAGAAGTAAAAGTACTGAAAACTTGAAATACTGTAAAGTAAAAATACCTCAAAATTGTACAAAAATAAACATGAACGCGGTCCACCCATCTGACCACTTAACACAGCAGCCGAAAGGCTGGGACCTGAACCAGAAAAAGGTTGACAATGACTGATGTACAGTAGCCTCTGTACGCTTTATGTTGATAAAGCTGATGAGTCTAGTGGAGTTCTATGTGTTCCTGATGAACCAAGTTTTGACACGGTGCATGTCGTACAGTCAGTTTTGACAGTTCTTTGCTAGATAATGTCTTGATAAACACGTTCTGTATGACACATAACCTGAACATTAAGATAATGTCACAACAGTCTCATCATCATTCAGTCGAGTCAAGCATGTGTCCAGGATTTTTACAGGACTGAGGTGGCAATCCCTGCACGCACGCTGCCACCCACGCCAACTCTCACACTCACTCTCACACACACACACACACACACACACACACACACACACACACACACACACACACACACACACACACACACACACAGAGAGAAGTGATGCATGCTCTCCTGGTGGAGATAATCAGCTATCAGAGGCCATGCATACGTATACCATCTTCCTATAAGTAGAAGCAGCACCAAGTAATCATAGGGGGGAAATGGTGCACTTATTATCACACCCCCATAGCCATGTGTGTGGGCACCTAGACGCACACTCACACACGCTGCGCATGCAGCATTGCACACACACACACACACACACACACACACACACACACACACACACACACACACACACACACACACACACACACACACACACACACACACACACACACACACACACACACACACACACACACACACACACACACACACACACACACACACACACACACCTGGGACTGTGGCGATAAGGTGCATAAAGCCCAGTGCTGTAGGCTGGTGACATTTTTAAAGCTTTAATTACATGCTTGGCTAACGGGTAGCCGACTGTCTCAGTGGGCAGGAAATTACACTATCACTGTCTACAGCTGTGCGCAGGAAGTGGCTTTCCTCTGAACGCGGTTCCCCGTCCATGCCCGCCTCCTCACCTTCGACACCTCTGCAGTGGAGACGCATTGTTAGTGGCATAATGCTGCTATGCCAAAGGGTATGTGATTAAAACTGCAGAAACTAGAAAGGCTAACTACCAGACTATTGTATGCGACATCTAAAAATGTATGGGAAATACACCCTGGAAATAACTTTTGTGAGGGAGGGAACGCGGTGTGAGCTTGTAGATTGGCTATTTTTGCCGAAGGGATTTGGTGTGAATGGAAGTACAGTTGCAACTCCGGTCCGTTTTACTAAGAATAGAGGGTTTAAGTGGCTAACCACCTGGCTGGCAGCGGGGCTCTGAGCTTAGCTAGGTCGGTTCACCACGTCATAAACAACATGTCTCGAAGATTACTGGCTGGAGTGCCATGGCATTTGTTGTGCACCTTCATGTACCCCAGGGGATTGCCCTTACTGATTACCAATTGGGTTACCAGTAACCCAACATAATGGCGTTTCTTCTAGTGCCACCCTTAGGCCAAACTTTTCACTTGCACACACAACGGACAGATTGCCATGAAAATTGTTGAGCACATTCATGCTCCCTGGAAGATGAACCCCAACTATTTGAGTGTCGCTATGACCTGTCCTCTTTAGCGCCCTCAAGCAAAAGTGTCAAACCTTGGTGACCCCAAGGTTTTTTCGTAATGCGCCACCTGTCGTCTAATGTCCAGTCAGGCGTATAAGGAGCAGTGTGGACTCTAGGGATTGCTGGAGGGGGAACTCTGCTTTCATAAAAAGCAATCTACCATAACAACCTTCTAATCAATCCGGTCATAAAGTTCAAGCCCCAATAACTGACCACAGGTTAAATTACTCCACTAAAACCCTCAGTGAGGAAGGTCTAACTCTACTGGCTTAATAGCTTATAATGTAAGTCAGTGTTTCTCAAATGCAGGTATGTGTACCCCCAGGGTAATGCAGGGTAATGACAAAACACTGACAAACTTTGTGTGAACCTGCTGATCTGATGAAGTGTTAAAATAAATAAAATTTAAAAAACCTGACAAGCAAAACTGTTATTGAATCGAAATCAATACTTACAGTGTTTGCCTTACTTCGAGTTCGACTTACTGAAATGTTATGGACATTGTGTATAATGAATCTGTTCAGAGGGCACTAATTGCAACTCTTTCACTCCATGCTTATTTTTAATGTTATATTCTTCAAAATGTGGGTTAACCTTGTCCAAAACTGTTACTTTTCAGGATTCAAAACGTGTCCCACCGGGACACATTCTGAGGTTGTACATCTGCTATTTTTGCTACTTTTGTGTGACACTGTAGTATGACGAAGTAGCCCAGGGAATACATTTACGGGGGGAAAAAGGCATAAAAAGTAAATAATATGGAGATACAAGGTTTCTGGCCGACAGCAAGATATGCTAGCTATAATTTTATCTTGCAGTTTTCTTATCAAAATGTAGTAGTCAGGTAAAGGGAGCACTTGGATTCAGAAATCAGGGAAGGTGGTATTGATGCCAAAACGGTTTGAGAACCACTGCTGTAAGTGGTAACTTAGGTTGGCTTTTAATACTTCGCAATTGCTTACCTTCATACTCAACATTTATCATCTCTGTCAGGCAGAAACCTTGCATCTACAAATTCAACTTTCAGTTTTCCTTATTTAATGCCCTATACTTCATCATACAAGAGTGTCAAGCTAAAGTAGTGAAAATAGCCGATCCACAAGCTCACAATGTGTCGCATTGTGACGCATTGTGAGCTTGTAGATATGCTATTTGCACTATTTGTGAAAAATGACGTTCCACTAACGGTTTCGGACGTACAAGGTTTTCACCCAACAGCGACGCTATACAGCTATGGTGTTTTCCAGCATGACCGGACAACAACAAACACAACAACGGCAAAAAAAAACAAGTCTAGACTCCACAAAATATCTATTTTTCTGTGTTGAAATTTCAGTTTGGGTACTGTTTTTTCGACTGGCCGCTCACTCACAGACGCAACTCCCAAGGGTCAGATCCTATGGGAGGACGAGGGAAGAACACAGGATAATCAATCTTCCCAGATGTTTTTTTGGAGTCAACACACACAGATAACAAGCCTGGTAACAGGCTGGCAAATCCCAACTCCTACTTCTCAGTAATTATGTGCGTGGAAAAAGAAAGAAAAAAGAAAAACAACAACCAGCTTTTGTGTGAAACAAACACACATGCACACACACACACACACACACACACGAGCACGCACGCGCACGCACACGCACACGCACACACACACAGACGCACGCGCAGACACACTCGCTGAATGTGCAGATGGGGAGGGAGCATAAGAAGCCTTGAGATGTGTCGTCTTACTGTATCTGAGGAGATGTGTGTGGGGGGGGGGGTCGTAAATTAGGTCTGGGCTCCACTGGAACCAATTAATCACCCCATTTGTGTGTGTGTGTGTGTGTGTGTGTGTGTGTGTGTGTGTGTGTGTGTGTGTGTGTGTGTGTGTGTGTGTGTGTGTGTGTGTGTGCGTGCGTGTGTGACCGCGCAACTGTTTAATAGAAGTATAAGTATATGAGTAGAGTATCTGTGTGTGGCGGGATCTGGCTGGACTGTGTAATTGTTCCTGTTAACAGAAGAGCTGGGGACACAATAGCAAAATGTTAAAGCCTTAATGAAAGAGAGAGAGAGAGAGAGAGAGAGAGAGAGAGAGAGAGAGAGAGAGAGAGAGAGAGAGAGAGAGAGAGAGAGAGATGGGTGGCAAGGAAGCTATTTCAACAAGAACGGTGTGCAGCAAAAATTGTCTGAGTTTGAGTGTGTGTGTGTGTGTGTGTGTGTGTGTGTGTGTGTGTGTGTGTGTGTGTGTGTGTGTGTGTGTGTGTGTGTGTATATATGTCTGATTCTTTGCCCAAATCTGTGTCCCAAGTGTCTGATGGAGGAACGGAGGATTCGAGAAACAGCCTGAAGCCCTCCGATCCGATCACATATCTACTAAACCCGGCAGACAGATGTAGCTCGCTCTCTCTCTCTCTTTCTCTCGTTCTCCCTTCCTCTGTCTCTCTCCCCGTCTTTCCATCTGCTTGACTGTCTCACTATCATTATACCCCTCCCCTCCCATTATTCTCTCTCTTTCTCTGCCACAGAGGAATCTCTCAAGGATTGTGTTTCACTGAGATGGGAACGGACAAGTCAGCCTTGACAGCGAGGCCCATTTTAAACAGAGAACCTTCAGACTCGCATCCCAAATCCTACCTCCAACACGTCCACCCTAGCCTCAGGTGTCTGCCTGGTGATGAGGCATTAAAGCTCAGTAAAAACTCAAAACTCCAACACAAACTTCAACTACGGTGTCCCCATCCTATGTCTTCAACTATTCTCATTGTTCTGTAAATTTTCATTTGTTATGCAGATCAAGGAGATGAGAGAGAAATTAGCGGAGCCTGAGGGTATCAGACAGTTTGTAAATTGGGCATTTGATGCCTAATTGGGAAATCACAAGTGGAAGAAAATTACTTTATTAGTCTCTGTTAGGATTAGATGAGGCCCCCTCCTTTTTTGCCTCTACACCAAATCTCTTCATCTATAAGCAAGCTTGTAGATTGGCTATTTCTGTGAAATATTCGCCCGGAATAGGGAATCTATAGGGTGCAGGAGGTTAAACTGTTGCACTTGGCCGATAACAACCCAGTGCAGTGTTTTCTATGAGATCCACAGTCACTAATGAAATATCCCGAGTTCGACTCCACTCGAAAACCACTGCTTTATGTAATGAGCATGCGCCTGAAACAACAAGAATGGCGGATATGTATTTGTTTTTTTTATGTATATAGCACATAACAAACGCATTTGCTTTCTGGTTCGCCATAGCTTGTTTTTCTGTGATTCTTCTTTTGTTTTAAGTCATTATACTGCCAACGGAAAATAAGCTCACTTCAAAGTCTGGTGATTTACTGCACTCACTTTCCTCATGGCTGCGGAATGTAAATAATCGTATTAAGCGTACATTTTTAATATGTGTATCCACTGAACAGCAGAATAATGAGGGAAGCGCAGCGATAACAAGTGTCATTATTCAAATTGAGACTCTGTGGTGACCACAATGAAATTAACATATTTACATTGAATATGTTCCTGGCAGATTCCCTCTTGGCATTTATATGAAGTTGAAGATAAAAAGGATACTGCTAGGACAAGTAAGTGTGGCAGATTTGGTAGGCAGGCTTTCGAGAATCTAGTTTGATCCTTATACCGACACTGAAAAATTGTTGTGGACCACCGACAAGACAAACAAATTTAAAATGCATAACATTTTCTTTGTGAAAACCCAGACATGCTGACTTGTGATGTCATTTTCAAAACGTTGTTGCCTAGAATGACATGGGGGAAAAAAACTACCCCCCCACCCTGCGCCCCAATTAAAAAACAATATATTAAATTGATTAGTTCAATTAACTGTTGCACCCCTACTAGAAGCCAGATCAGGTGCTCTTTGGTGACACAGGTCACGAAAGGAAAGACATTTTTCGTTTTCAAAGTACTGCTTGACTCCCAAGTGGTGTGGATTGCAGACTTTGAAAAGAAAGAAATCCAAGGCACTCCGTCTTTGTTGAAAAAGATCAGTCAATAAAGCCAATGTGTACCAGTATATTTAACTTCAACTTGGCATGGGGCTTAGGTGGCCCTGCTCGCGGCACTGCAGACATATATCAGTATTAAGAATCAAGCCAGCAACTCCACAGCCGCACATTATAGCCACACACACTGTACTTGTCGTAATACTCCCTTTTCATCTTGAACTTCATATAAAATGCCAAGAGAGAGTGTCTGCCGGTAACATATTCATTGTAAATATGTTAATTTCATCGCAGTCCCCACAGAGACTCAATTTGAATAACGACACTTGTTATCGTTGCGTTTTTCCTCGTTATTCGCGAGGTCAGCGGATCCACATATTAAAAATTGCCTCTTAATGCGATTATTTACATTCCACGACGAGGAAAGTGAGTAAATCAAATAATTTGCGCTGTGTCTTTGAAATTTGACATATTAAAAAAGAGACCTTTTTAAAGTGGGAGGCTCAATAATTAGGTACATCAGGGAGTTGATAATTGCATTTCCTGCTGCACGATTCAATGTATTTTCCCCATGAGAGAGAGGCCAGCCTCTTTTTGAAGAAGCACACCATAGCACAACAACAACAACAACACACATCCTTTTCCCCTTCCGAGGATAGTGATGAAGTCTGATGGGTATATTCCAAACAGGAAAGGTCTGTGGAGGTTCAGCGCAAGTATTGTAGACTGTGAGGCAATGGACAGAAATAGCCATAGTGGTGGTGATGGAAGGGTTCACTGTGGATGCAGCTGGATTGTGGATAGTGTCCATTTCCAGACCTGATTACAATCTAATTCTAACCTAATATGATCCCGAACACTGTTACTGTACAACATGAATGTCCTCCACACATCAAAATGAATTTAACCCAATGTTGACATGTACAGATGGTAGTTTGTCATTACAATGTGAAGTTGAGTGTGCAGTAGCACATTAATTGATTGATTGAATACTTTATGAACAGTTTGCAAAAAGTACAGTTATACAATAATGCTAAAAAGGATAACACAAAAAGCCCTGGGGTCTTGTTTCCATTGTGGTCCTGTGCATTCAATTCATTCAAGACACATACAGTACAACAATACTATACAAGAAATCATCAATTCTAGCAATTTCTGGTGGCAAGCTAGAAGACTTGTCTACGTCCAGTTGAAAATTGGACCTAGGTGCTCTTTTATGGCGGTTTTGAAGGAGGGTAGGGAGGGAGTCACACTTTTGGTTGGCTGGTGTGGTAGGGCATTCCACATTTTGGTGGCATAACAGTAGAATGAATTCATCCCCTTGTTTGTGCTGAAATTGGGGGGAATGAGATCAGTGGAGCTCCCTCTGGTGTTGTGCCCGTGGGCGTTTCTCACTCTAGTGAAGTAGTTTGACAGGCACGACAGGACACTGGTCCCTTGAGTATCTTGAAAACCAGGCCCATTGCAAGTTGCTGTACTCTGTCCTTTCCCCTGAGCCATCCCTCAACAACACTTTCACATCACTGATCACCCTCAATTTAAACAAATCTGTCGCTGATAGGTAGCTTTTGATTGACATGTATACATTAATGCCGGTTATCCCTCTTGATGTCTTTTGATTGACACTAAAAACTCCCCCATCAACAACCTGTACTATCGCTGGCTTAAAAGCCTCACACTGACTATGCGACACAAGGCTCCATCATTATCCCAGGCACATCAATAGCTGCCATTAACGACATGCTTAGGTCAGACGGGCTAATGGCCCGGCTGTCCTTTGCCAGGCGTGCTCATTAGCCACCGCCACGAAGCCACTGGGCCTTTTGTGCAGGTAGATTTCCGATGTAAATGTCAATCGGAAGGTCACAGGGAGGCAGCAAATTAGAGCACAAGGTGACAAGGTACCAAGGAGAGGGTGGCTAAATGAGGGTTTTGTCCTTAAAAAGCAACCTAAAAAACAACAAAGCACTCTGGGTGGTGTGAAAGATGGTTTCACGTTTTCAACAAAACCAAGCCCGAACAAACCAAAATGCCCAGAATAAACTGTCAACGGAGGCGTAGAGATTAAGTTAACATTTCACCGCATGTCAGCACTTACACGGGGAATCGGTAATGTCTCGATTACGTGACACGCTCTCAAAGCAGCTCGTGGAGTGATTGCATTTGAGGATCCGACACATTTTGCAGACAAGGTCAGCAAGGGGATGGGGGGGGGGGGGTGCATCACACTTCTACTGAGCGCGCAGGAAACTGAGGCCCACGCAGATTTTTTCCGGGTGTCATTATTGATGCTGGTACCAGAGGCATTTCACGCTGCGGTCCTACTAATCAGGTCTCACTAAAACGAGTCCACGCGGTCTCATACAGCTTTCCCTGATCAATGGCGCTCTACTCTGGTACTCTGCTCGAAGGCAGATACACTGTGACCGTGTGGGCTGAACCTTTAATGTACTGCACTGGGGTAGTACTACATCATCAACAACCACTGAGGACATATAATGTATCGGGGGTTGGGGTGGCTGGAAGGGTTTTGAGTGAAGTGTAGAAACACTATAGGGAGGACCAGACCCTAAAGACAAAAAACTGAAGATGAGTCTCTGAAGCACACACACGCGCACGCACGCGCACACACACACACACACACACACACACACACACACACACACACACACACACACACACACACACACACACACACACACACACACACACACACACACACACACACACACACACACACACACACACACTTCCCCCAGATTGTACCCCCCCACCACAGAAAAAAAAGTATAATAATAATCCTTCTAATTGACCTACATGTGCAGGTGACAATCAGTCATCAGCAATCACTATGCTAATGTTTCATCACCCCCCTGAACCTAAATGGAAATACTGTAGCAGGGACAAGAGGATTTAGGCCTATAGGGCGAGAGCGCACAGCCTGTTCTTTAGCCCCAGAAAATCTGTGTGTGTGTGTGTATGTGTGCAGAGCATGTTTATGTTTAACCACTATCACTACCACAAATCAAGCAGAGCTGTAGACCTGTAAATTGCCACATATCACAGTTGCAGTGTGTCTTTAACATTCCTTCGTCTGAGTGAAACAACAAAGACTCAATTATCATTCACTCGCTTGCTGGAGAGCAAGAGGACGGTCTATAATTGATATATGCATGTGTCAGCAGGTACACCAGGTGTGTGTGTGTGTGTGTGTGTGTGTGTGTGTGTGTGTGTGTGTGTGTGTGTGTGTGTGTGTGTGTGTGTGTGTATATGTGTGTGTGTGTGTGTGTGTGTGTGTGTGTGTGTGTGTGTGTGTGTGTGTGTGTGTGTGTGTGTGTGTGTGTGTGTGTGTGTGTGTGTGTGTGTGTGTGTGCGCGCGCGCGTGCGTGTCTGTCTGTCTGTCTGAGATTGGCTCTGGGCTTGTGTTTAATGAATGTGTGGGGTGAGGGTGACTCCCCAGCTTCCGGAATAAAAGTAGTAGCAGCCCATAGTGTCTATTTGTGTCCAGCTCAACATTAACTGCCTGCGCCTCTGTAGCTCCAAGCTCTTCCACAAACCTGATTAGACAGGTATGGACTGCTGCCTGTTCGGTGATCCCCACTCAGGTGAAATGAGACTTTCACACATAGCAGACATTACAGTATTGAAGCACTGATCTTTCTTTCTTTCATTCATTCTTTCATTCCACTACTTGTTTATTTCCTTCGTTCCTCATTCCTTGACATGGACAAAGAACAAACTCCCCCCAAGAACAAACCACTGTTATCCCAGTGAAGAAACGGCAGCTACATCAACAGATGAGGACAGAGAACATGGGGTACGTCTCTATACTTTTGACAGTTCTAATTTAAGCCCACAGCTAAATATACAGTGCAATGCTGCCCATGTGACCCAATCAGCTAGACTATGCCTTTGATGGCTACATCAAAGCTGAACATCATCACTTTTAGCTCCAATGCATTAATTCAAATTTTTGCTATCTTTAGGTTCTGCCCCATCTTGCTTGTAGATGCAAATTCATGCCATGCATATAATACACAATTACACACACAGCAATACCTAACAAGTTAACTTTAGGCTCTCACACTTTCTCCGGTAACACTCTCAGTACACGGCTCAATACACAGCACTCTCCTGACTCTGTTCACCTGACCTACAAATTGTCCTGAAAGTATGTCGCGAACTAATTACGGGAATGGCCTCCAGTGGCATGATGATGATAGTTGATTATAGGTTGTGGTCTTGGCTATTAACCCTTCACCACTCCAAGTGGCCCAGGGGGCTATACCCAGGGACACAAGACCCTTTTAATGTGTGGTCTCTGCCATTGTTGACGCACCTGCCTTGAGGTCCATCTGGACTTGATAGCAGGCCAAAAACAGATGTTCCTCCCTCTCTCTCTGTGCGTGTGCGTGTGCGTGTGCGTGTGCACGATTCTACCTGACCCTTCATTGCTGTTTACATGCCTCTCTCTCTCTGGGCGGATGGTTCTGCACATCTTGTCTGTCAACATGTGTCGCTGGAGGCGTACCACGTTTACTCGTGTCTTTCACTGTGTGTAGGTGTGTTTATACATGGACTTGCATGTATGTGAATCTCATCTCCTCACGCGACGCTTTTTGCAACAAACCCCGGCCTGTGCACAGTAGAAGACTTGAGTGTTGATTTAACTCAGAGTGTAAACATTGGATGAACACAGTGCAGAGCATGCTGTGCACATCTGTCGACCTGACCCCAAAGTATCAGTAACGTTTAAAGTCTCTTGCCCCGAGTGTGTTTTTGTGTTTATACAGGCACACTTCTCCTTGTATCTGTTTTAACGATGCTGAAATGTGTTTGCACTCGAGCACAGATGTGTAGCTGACGGGACCGTACCGATTTCTGCTTACTTCCAACTTTCTCCTGAGTGTGTTTTTCTACGCACGCATCTGGTGTGAAGCAGTGGTGTGTGTGTGTGTGTGTGTGTGTGTGTGTGTGTGTGTGTGTGTGTGTGTGTGTGTGTGTGTGTGTGTGTGTGTGTGTGTGTGTGTGTGTGTGTGTGTGTGTGTGTGTGTGTGTGTGTGTGTGTGTGTGTGTGTGACGCGCAATACAAAGCCATATTTATTACAGGAGCTGGCAAAGTACATTTATCACATTGTATTGTTAAAAGGCAGGCAGTCTGCGGACAAAGGCATACGAAGAGATTTATGTGAGTTCATCTTACATCTATCCAGTGATTTACATGCTCCAACTGAACACTCTGCTGACGGTCTCAGATGGTGTGTGCGTGTGTGTGTGTGTGTGTGTATCCGTATGATACACGCATGAGAGTGTGCACCTGCATTAATTTGTGCTCTGTATGTGTGCCTGTGTGTGAGTGTGTGTGCGTACTTGTGGTACAATACGTATGAGGGTGAGGGCCAAATGTCCCCACAAGTATAGTAGAATTTCAGGAATAAGACATTGTGAGCACATTATTATTCTCCTGGTCACAAGATTAATGGTCGTTATATGGTTAAAAAAAGATTTATAGAGTGTGCGTGCGTGCGCGTGCGTGCGTGCGTGTGTGTGTGTGTGTGTGTGTGCACCTGCATGAATGTGCAGCCTGGCCGTGTATTTGTGGCGGTACGGCCAGCGCTGCCTGGCTGTCTGGGAAGACTGATATTAGACAGAGTAATGGCTCACAGGCGCACGCTGACCTGCTCTCAGAAGAAAGGAAAAGTAATGAGAAACAAGTGAGAAAAAAAAGAAGGCTTGGGCAGGAGGGAAGGAAGAGTCTGGGAGAGGGAGAGGAGGAGGAGGAGGAGGAAAGCCACACGAGGGTCACAGGAGGAAGATTAGCCACGGGAGGAGTGGTAATGATGAGAGGAAGAGAGAGGTCTGGATGTGGAGTAGTGAGGTGAGAGGAAATTAAGGGAGAGGAGAGGTCGCAGGAACTAAAGAGAGAAGAGTGCAGGAACTAAAGAGAGGAGAGGAGGCAGGTAGAGGGGGAGGGGTGGCAGGGGAGCAGAGGAGAGGGGATTTCGGAGAGGTTTGAAGGGAACAAAGGGAGGGGGCCAGCAAGGGGAGAAACGGGAATCAACAAGACTGTGATTAAGAAGAAAGAAAGAAGGAAAAATCGATGGGGGAGGGGAACTAGAGGAGTGTGTGTGTGTGTGTGTGTGTGTGTGTGTGTGTGTGTGTGTGTGTGTGTGTGTGTGCGTGCGTGCGAACGGGGTGGGGTTGGAAAGTGTGGCCTTGCTAGAGCCAGCACCTGGGATGTCCATAAATACCACACACCACGTGTCATAACACTGAGCCGTCCTCTCTCTTTCTCCACTGTGTGTGTGTGTGTGTGTGTGTGTGTGTGTGTGTGTGTGTGTGTGTGTGTGTGTGTGTGTGTGTGTGTGTGTGTGTGTGTGTGTGTGTGTGTGTGTGTGTGTGTGTGTGTGTGTGTGTGTGTGTGTGTGTGTGTGTGTGTGTGTGTGTGTGTGTGTGTGTGCCTGTGCCTGTGCGTGTGCGTGTGTGTCAGCAGAGTGGTCCCACAGAGGTAATTGAATAAGGACAGAAAAAACAACAGGGAGAACAGATTCATGTTGAGGTGGCCAGACACAGCTGGAAAAGCAACAGTTCTCCACCCTTTGCTCGCAGGAGAGGAAACACCAGGGGCCACAGCCTGGGGCCACGGTGCCCAGGGAGCTGACTTGACTCTAATGGGCTATTCTCAGAGGCCACAGCTTCAGGGGCTGCACAACGCAGCTCTGTTTGAAGCAGTGCGGTTCTCAAACCTTTTCATGTCAGGGACCCCCAAATTAATGTTAATGTATTTGCCCACTTACCCCATTTGAAAATGTTTTGTGCCAGGGACCCCCATACAAGATGTGTGTGGTTAAAATGTATCAAAAATAAATCTAATTGTTTCAAGAGTTTTTAGAAAATAGCATTTTAGGCATGCGTATGCATAGTATACGCATAAGCATTACGTTACAGAGTGGAAACACAGCGGTCTGAAAGAGTCATTTCTATTTCAACCTCCCCATTTCTTTTAGATTATCTGAACAACGTTTATGTGCTTATTTCTAGATTGCATTTTAGCTGCCTGCAGTAATACAACTCTAATCATCCGCTGGTTCACTGGAATGATGATAGAACGGGTTGACCCGAGTCCAAAGCCTGACTGGTAAAATGCAAAAACTGCAAATGTTACTGCCTTGGAAGTGTTGTGAAAGAAACGACCCACAAATTGGATGAGAGGGAGCTTTCTGCAGTATTTAAGACAGGACTCTATCCTGGCTTACCAACCGAAAAGCAGCCATTGTAAAGGGCAAATTGCCTGTAAAACCTCCCTCGGCTACCTCAAGCATTACACTTCCAAATTGGGCAAATTTGGAAGGGAAGGTTCATTCTGAGTGCAACGTTTAAATAAACTCACACAGCACCAGGTATAAACGAGCCAGGAAGGAAAAACATTTACCACCCCCCACAAAAGGTGAGACTTTTTCTTTTTTTTTCGCGCATTTTTTCACGCTTGGCCCCAGACTGTTAGTGTCTGCGGTTTTTCTATTAGACGGTGCCCCTTAGCCCATACAATAAGTTATTCTTCAGGGGCTGCGGGTGTAGGAGTCTCCATTGTGACTGTGTCTGGGGGTGATAAAACAGCAGCAAGCACATAAATAATGGCCTTAATGAGCCCCTCCACCCTTTGCCATAATGATGACGATGGATTTTTCCAGCAGCGACATCGGTGGAGGCAGCAAGAGTGGTCCACATGTGGTCTCCAGGTGTGCATAGCTCTGCTCTGTCTCAACCTCCCAACTCGCCCGGGACATGCACACGAATCTGAACTCTTTTTCTGATAGCAGAGGGCATATCCAAACGTATCCAGTTGCTTCCTTTTGTGAGAATGAGCATGTTCAACAAAATGCGAGTGTGTTATCTGCACACTATCTGCATCATGTGCGGGTGATTTTAAAAAGTCACAACTTAAACAATTTGCACCGTGTGTGCCACTGAGGACTGCATAAGCGTGGATGAGTGCCCCTGTGTGTGAGTGTGCACACACGTGCCTGTGACAACGCATGAGTGGAACCAGACGTAGACATTGCATTGCAACCCCACAGTGTGGTCTGATTGCTCAGACAGAAACAACAGAACAGCATTGCTAATCGTTCCTTAGGTAGTTTCTGTTGGCTGTGGCTGCTTTGGGACGAAGGCACATCACACAAACAGCACCTTACATAACAAGGTTACAAAGTGCTTGTACAAGTAAAATGAAATTAAATATAGATAAAATTAAGTGAAACGAAACATAATGCAAATTCACAGCAAACATCAATAACCAGCACCAAAACACTAAGGGAAAACAATTATAAACAAGCAGCAATCACGGAACTGGAATTATACCAAGCTGCTGGCTTAAGAAATTAGAATGGCGTTTTTATATAAATGGTTTTAAAAAGAGATTTAAAAGTGCTTACTGAGCTAGCTAGCCTGTGGTCCTCAGGCAGGCTGTTCCAGAGTCTTGGGGACTCGATAGCAAAGGTCACCCTTGGTCACCAACCTATAGATTAAGGTACAACCATTAGAGCCGTATCAGAGGACCTTCAGGTTACCACCTTGCAAATATGGGATTAGGAGCTCAGTGCAGTAGCTGGGTGAGGTAGCTAGATTAAGTGTGTGTGTACGTGTGTGTGCGTGTGTGTGCGCACACCGCGCATGTGCGTGCGAGTGTGCGTGTGTGTGAGAGATGCAGAGAGAGAGAGAGTGGTAGAGAAAGAGAATGAAAAGAGAGAGCATTCTGTATGTCTTTGTGTGCACATGTTTTTTTTCAATGATTAATCAACTGTCTACACACAGAAGGTAAGGTTTCTCACAAAGGCCCGAAATTAACCCGCAAGGTTCCATTTCTACACTCTCAGCATTAAATGAACACTCAGGATTTTACATTTTATTTTTTATTTTTCTTCCCCCAAATCCTCAGTCAAGTGACTGTATTTTGTAGCTTCATTTAAAAAAAAAAAGCAATTAATTCCATCTCAAGAGTTCAGCGGGATGTGTCTGAATGTCGCAGACTCACACAGTGAGAGGAATAGCAGTGTGATCAACAAAGTGTGAGGAGCACAAAGGAATAACAGTCACAGTGGTGAGAAGAAACGATTTGAGTGGGAAACCTGCCAAATTACAATAATTACTTCCACTGACAAAAAAAACATATCTGAGAAGAGATATCAACGCACGCACGCACACACACACACACACACACACACACACACACACACACACACACACACACACACACACACACACACACACACACACACACACACACACACACACACACACACACACACACACACACACACACACACACACACACACGCACACACACACACACACACACACACGGCTATCAATTACTCAAAAGGGTGAATGGCTCTTTCATTTATTTATTTTTCCTTTGGGACTCAGGCCAAAAAGAAAGCTATATTTGTTGGAGTGGGGCTGTAATTGGGGTCCCCAAGGCTGAGTGGGAGTCTGTGTGGGTGTGGGACCCCATTGATGATGATGACAGGTTACAGGGAACATCTCATTGTGAGATGGAGAGAGCTGCCACATGGCTGTTATTCCATACCTATAAACAGCAGCTAGTACCCTGTCACCCCAACATACCACCTCACAGGGGCCCATTCATGGTTTTCACAGCAGAAAGAGGACAGTGATGGAGGAGATAGATGGGGTTTAGATAGAGGGGTTAAAATATTCTGAACGGATGCCTCCTCTCAGACCTGTAAAGTCACTTTATAAAGATATATGCAAACAATGCACCAAAAGAACCACAGGCCTATCTTTCCTGACCGCCAAATGAAACAAACCTTCCAGTGTCTTGGATGCTATTATAGCATTTAGCTAGCATGCCTCTCTCTTGTACAACAACAGTTTTTGAAGCAACGAAGATTCCCCAACTCGCTTGTTGTAACCTTAACCTTATCATCCACCCATATGCGCTCTTCCAAGTCAAGTCTCGCTTCGCGTCAGGGTCTAAACACCCTGTTGGGGTGAGCTGTCCTTCGTTCAGGAATTGTAAGCGAGGCGGTGCATGATCAAAGGTCAACGTATCATCAAGGACAATTACCAACCCAGCCACAATCTGTTCATGCCATTACTGCGACACCGGCCGGGCAAGCTCCATTGCAGTATCAAATGCCTGAACACTCGATTTCTGAACAGTTTCTAACTGGCTGTTGAACAAGACATCAACACCACCTGCCTGAGGTGGTTTGTAACCATGTGAAATATGTTTTTCACATTTCCAACAAACTGGTCTTTGAAACAACTGGTCTTAAGAAACATTGTACCTGCAGCTACTTTTGTTCACCTGATAATGTTTCAAAGTAACATGATAAAAAAAAATACATTCCGAATACCTGCTTTCATATAGGCTATCTGTATCTTTATTTGTTCTATTTAATCTGTTTTCTATCTCTTTCCTATTGCTCTCACTCTACCTCTATCCTCTCTCTTCTCACAGAATACTACAAAAAGATGGAGCGCACACGGATAAAAAATAATTTCACCCACTGCTTTCTTCTGTAAAACTGTGATGTGACAAATAAAACTGATTCTGATTCGTATTTCTCAACAATGACCTGCTCACCGTTCATTATCTGCTCATTAAACGGCTACATAATAAATGAATAAAATGATGACATATATCAACAAAATGATTTCAATGATTGTAAAAGGATTTAATTGCTTACAGTAAAGAAAACAGCCATTAAATTATGCCAGGTCGGCTAGCAAAACACTGGTAGGAAGTGTTGCTCAATTATGAATCAATATTATGTTACTCCCTATTTATCTTGAGACCTGATGAAGACCCTTTGCGGTCGAAACAGTGTGCTAACTTATTAATACATTTTCTACTGGATGTGCGTGCTTCCTTCTGAACTGCCTATTTCTCAACCTAAAATGTTTTCAAAAACATTATTTTGTGTACTGTTGAATACGGCAAAATCCAAGCACCGTGGATTGATTGATTGATTGAGGTGCGCACTCGCCGTCCATAGCAACAGTCTGTTCTGTTCTTCATAGCAGTGGTCTGTTATAAAGAAATAACAAACTACTGAATTCTTTTATTGACCAATCACAATTGCGCATTCAGCCAAGCTGTGTAATACATTTATATGTTAATCCAAAGGAGAGAAATAAACCAACTACTTCCATTCTTGCCCTCAGCCATTGGACAAAGTACATACGGCTTTGCTTCAGAAGGGCACAGGTCTATTCTTCAGGCGGGCAGTGCATGCGAGGGCCGGGGTGAGGGGGTGTATTTTTAGCGACAACAACCGGTGCACACAAACAGCAAACAAAGCCTTGTGTTCGTAGGGAGAGAACATGGCCTCAGGTCGATATGAACTTCATCCTCCTGCATGTAGGAGTTCATCCTACATCTGACTTCAGGGCACTGCGGTCCGTTCAGTCCAAACAGATCACCTGTCCTACGTTACTGTCCATTTCTGATGAAATGCTAGTTGTTTAATGTATTATTATTTTTGTTCTTTATTTTTATTTGAATATCTTTCTCTTGTGCTCCTGCTGAGATCAAGCCAACCTTTGCCAACCTGCTTATCCATGTGGCCAGCAGAGGAGTCAGTGTCAAGTTAAAGGTTAGGTCAGGTCTAGCTGAGGTCAACGGGAAGGGGAAGAAGGGGGTCAGTATTTGTCCGTCTCACATTGGCAGAATGCAGAGAGAGAGAGAGAGAGAGAGAGAGAGAGAGAGAGAGAGAGAGAGAGAGAGAGAGAGAGAGAGAGAGAGAGAGAGAGAGAGAGAGAGAGAGAGAGAGAGAGAGAGAGAGAGAGAGAGAGAGAGAGAGAGAGAGAGAGAGAGAATTGAACTCTGGGAAAGCCACCCTCTGAAACTGGAGCCAGTTCTTCCAGCCATTCTGAGACAGCCTGCTGACCTCTGGAGGCCTGCACACACACCCATGAAAACAGAGCTGCATGTGAAAGACACCACACCACTATAAATATTCTTCATCTACATACAGGCCACGTATTATGAAGAGTACCCCCCATTGGACCGCTCTCTCTCTCTCTCTCTCTCTCTCTCTCTCTCTCTCTCTCTGTGTCTGTGTGTGTCTGTCTGTCTGTCTATCTATCTGTCTGTCTGTCTGTGTGTCTCTCTCTCTCCTTTTCTTCTGTACTGTTGTGGATCCATGTGTCAATATCCAGATCTCTGACTCTGTATTGTCTACACGTCCCTCTCTCCCTCACCATCTCTCTCTAGTGTTTCAGTCACATGTCTGCCAGGATCGTCTGTTGCCAGGGATGTACAAAAGGGGGCTGGGTGGCGGGGGGTGATTGGGATTGATGCCTGTCCAGGTGTCAAGAAAACCAATGGCGCATTGTACCGAGTTACATGCGGTAGTACCCTGCAGGTTAGTACAGTTTTGTGTTTGAATGTGTGTGTGTGTGTGTGTGTGCGTGCGTGCGTGCGTGCGTGCGTGCGTGCGTGCGTGCGTGCGTGCGTCATCGCTGTCAGAAAAAAAACTTGTATATCCATATTTCCATATTCCATATTTCTTTCTTTTTTTCATTCATTAATGCCCTACTTCATTGTACAAGAGTGTCATGCAAAAGTAGCAAAAATAGCAGATCTATAAGCTCACAACGCATCACATCACAATGTGTTGTGATCCACAGGAACACAGGTTTCCACCCGACAGCGACAATATGTCTCTTTCTTGGGTCTAGCAAAAAACTAAAAAAACAACATACAATGTGCAGCACCAGAGCCAGGGGAAAAAAACAGCGCTTCACAGAGAATCTTTAAAGAAGTCCCACAACCCCTTCAGTCCCACCTGGGCAACACGGAGGAAGGAGGAGCGCTATACAGAGCGTCAGCTCTCTCCAGCACAACTCACTTCTCGGGGGAGTTTAATAACACAATGGGTGGAGGAGAATAGACATTCTCTTGTTTCACGAACAGCAATATAATCAGACCACTGTATTAAAGCCAACCTACAGTGTCTGTGTGAAAAAAACAAGGACACTCCTCGCAATAACTCTAGAATTTCTTTTCTTTTTTTTTTACGGTAACTGATACCTCCTGTACATCTCAGCATCCACAATACCTGGCACGACTTTTAATAGACGCATCAGGCGCTTAAATTTTTCCACAACAAGGACGTCCCCCGTGAAACCTGAAGCCCCTATACGCTGACACGACAGCACTTCACCTCTGAATGACCAGGTCTTCTCACGCGCACAGAGCTTGCGGTGTCACGGACGCGCAAGGTGGGCGGGCGTGCGGGCGGGCCGGGCGCGGAGGTGCGGTCGACAAGGCGATGTCTTCGCCACAGACACTGAGGGGCTCATTCATTCTTCTGTCAGGATTGGTTTGTCCAAGCATGAACACAAACAGACACACAGTGTTGTGTTGTGTTGGGTAGAGAGAGCAGACCACACATCCTGGATGTGGTTTCACCTTTTAGAACTGAGGGAGCATTGTGTCGAAGACCGAGGAGGCTACACACACACACACACACACACACACACACACACACAGGTACACACATACACACAGTTTAGACAGGCAAATGAAGGGCATGAGTCGTGTGTTACACTCTCTCCTCCTTTCTCTCACTCCATCATCCCTCGCTGCCTCAGACTGCCTCACTCACTCTCTGCCTTCGTGTGTTTTCGCTTCAATAACTAACTAACTATCTCTCTTTCATTCTCTCCCTTCCTCCACCTTTCTTTGCCATTTCTCCTTGTCTCTCTTCCTCCCATATCTCCTTGTTGTCTTTCGCTCAATCCATCAAATCCCGGTCCGTCTTTCGTTCCCTCCCTTGCGATTTCCCTGTCGCTCTCTCTCTTGCCCTTCCACTGCTCTCCTTGATCAACCCCCCCGCCCCCCCCACACACACACACACACACACACACCCCCACCAACCCCCCCTCTCTCAGCGGCATTGACGGATGAAGTCCATAGGAAGCTGCATCAAGGGACCGACCAGGCCACCGCCTCTGGGGAGAAACTCCTCCATGTATATTTAACAATCTCGCTCATGGCCGCCATGCAGGGCTGCCAGCCTATCTGCGCGCCTTTCTATCGCTCTATCACCCCCTCCCCTCCATCTCCCTGTGTCTTCCTCCTTATTCTCTCCACATCTGTCTTACTTTTTCTTTTTCTGAAAGAATAGCTCCCAGCCCCTCACACCCCACCTCCCACCCCCCCACCTTCTGTCTGGGAAACTTTAGTTATTGTCTCTTCACCTTTATCTGCACCGCCCAATCTCCCGTTTCTGTCTGCCTGTCTGTCTCTTGTCTGTCTCCGTCTCTCACTCCCTCACCCTATATCTCCCCTTCAATCTGATTCCACATCTCCGTTCCGTTCCCATTTTTCATGCGCGGCCAAAACAACAAGTGGTTTATCTTTGTAGATGCTATCGCAGACTTTCATACAAGGTCGGATTAGATGAATATACTATGCTTTTCTAAATATATGCTTCATATTCAATCAGCGAGGATCCCTAATCCACCCCGATATGCCTGCGGGGAGTAATGTTTCTTTGGGGGGAGAAGATAACTATTGCACCAATTAGCCCACTGCCACTTTGAACAATTTCAAAGTGGAGATAAGTGTTTTCAGTTGCCAGAGATTAAAGGATTTCACATATTTATTTACTTAGTTTGCAGCAATATGATCCATGTAGCGTGGCTCTGTGGCAGTAAACACATTGCATCAAAAGAACGACATGTTGTACCAAGACATGCCCGAAATTCATTAAGTCTAAACACGCAATCTGACCCATTTATATCCCACTATTCTGCTGATATGAAAACTACTGCATAAAACATAGCAAAATAGCATTCATGCATATGCATTGGGAGCCCACAAATATTGGCACGGAAAGAGTCACAATACACGCATATGGGTGCCTGGTGGTGCACTTGTGCCACAAGTTCCAATCCACTTGTTATTAATAATAACCACGAAGTACAGTATATAGGTCTTAAGTAGTCTCACGTACAGTAGCCAAGCGATCATCAGAGATCTCTGACCACTGATAAGTCTCTGGAAATCTATATTCAATTTAGGGGCTAGAACAGCTTAAGTGGTTAAATAAAACATACAATGTCACCAAAACAAATCTTTAAAAAATATATATGTATAACTTACGCACGCACGCGCGACGCGCCTTAGCAATATGAACCCTAGCATCCCTATTCTGGGCATGTTATATTATATTAGGCAAACATAACATTTGTCACAAATAGCAGATCTACAAGCTCAAAATACATTGCGAAACATTGTGAGCTTGTAGATCGGCTTCAGAGATTTGGCGTAGATGCAATAAAGGAAGGGACCAAGTATACACCCCTTTGGGGACCCGGGCAACAAGGAATATAGGGTTTAAGTGGTTAATAAATGTGTGATGCACCTAACTGAATTGTGTAGTTGGGTAACACTGTGTCAAAGTCTCACAGCGGGGAGTCTGGTGGCTCTGCCACTTTGGAAGCACATGCTGCAGCCTGCAAGAAGACACTCCTATACGGCCAGAAATATACGACTTGAGCACAGCGATCAAATGATGCTCTCATTCACGCCTCTCAGTCATCCATCTTGCTGAGAATTACAGTTGGGTGACAGCCGAGAGAGAGAGAGAGTGTGTGTGTGTGTGTGTGTGTGTGTGTTTGTATTACTATAATTGTGAGGACCAAACGTCCCCACAAGTATAGTAGAATATGAGAAATAGATGTTCTGAGGACCATTTTCTTGGTCCTCACAAGAGAAATTGTTATTTTATGGTTGAACAAAATATTTTTTGAGATACGTTTACAATTAGAAAAAGGGTTAGGTTTAGGGGCTTGGGGTTAGATTTTCCCCTATTTCATACTTAGTTGTGCGGCGATGTCAAACACCGGAAAATAGCCGATCTACAAGCTCACAACGTGTCGCGCTGCGACACGTTGTGAGCTTGTAGATCTGCTATTTTTCGGCTTTAGACTTGCGGTTAAGAATGACCCCAGAAAATCATAAATCAATCATAAAATCGGCTTCCTAAAATGTTGATGTCCTCACAAGTATAGTAATGCAACGTGTGTGTGTGTGTGTGTGTGTGTGTGTGTGTGTGTGTGTGTGTGTGTGTGTGTGTGTGTGTGTGTGTGTGTGTGTGTGTGTGTGTGTGTGTGTGTGCGATTATGATCCATCACTCATTTCACCTTTCAGATGGCCCTCCGGCACGCAATCAGTCAATAAACAAAAGACCAGCAAAGCTTCCCGTGTTCTCTCTTTCTTTTCAAGCTTTTGAAAGCATTTTAAAAAGCTCTCTCTCAGGCCTATTTCTCTCATCCTGTAAATCTTCCGTTCTTCCTCTCTCTTCCTCTCTCCTCCCTCATTCACTCCTTGCGTCCTTCCTCACCACCTCTTCTCCCCTTTGTTCTATTTTCCTCCGTAATTTGTGACTCTCATTTCCCCTCCCTTTAATATTCTGTCTTCTTGCATTTCTACTCTCTTCTCCATCTTCTTTTCTTTCTGCACAACACCACCACTCTCCATCCGTCCCTTGGCCCAAAATTCCCCACACAGCAAAAACGTATTTTCCTGTGTGGCAGCCTCACAACAACTTGTAAGCGTAGGAGAAAAGTAGGACATTACCCAGATCCAAATCTTTTACTACAATAACAACTTCTGTTGGAGCGGATTACAATGTTTGGATTCATCTCTATAAAACCTTTCAACCCCACATTTCCTCTCTTGTCAACACAAGTGCTCTCAAGACTCTAGCTGGAGCCCTCATTCAATGCCATTTTGATAATGCTTGCACCTCTTGGTTCTCCAACATCTCACTGTCACTAAAAACTAAGCTTCAGACCTCCAAAAACAAACTGATACGACTACTTCTCGGCCTTAAGCCCATGACCCACCTAATTCCAACACACTTTGCTAGTTTGGGATGAATCAGGGTAGAAGACAGGGTTAAGCAAATATCAATGGGATTGGTATTTAAGATAGCCAAAGGGACAGTGCCCTCAATACCCTCATACATGTCGAACTACTTCTCCAAGGTGAGTGACAGCCACAGCTACAACACTAAAGTTCTCATTCTACTACTCTGACACCATCCATTTAAGGATGCGAATCACTGATTTCTTTCAAAACTGGCCTGAAAAAACATCTACTGTATCAGGAGATCACAAGGGGAGGTAGATGTAAATTCCCATTCCCAAGGAGGCATCTTCCACTGCCACTGTTTTTCCTTTTTCTCCTTTGTGAAATGTTGGCAATGTTGGCACTTAATAGTGTTAGTGTATTTGTTGATGACATGTATCATTGTGTTAATTTTCTATGCTATGTTGATGAATTGACCACAATGGAAACAAGTCCCCAGAACTTTTTTGTGTTATCCTTTTAGCCTTAATGGCTGACTGTACCACGTGCTGTTTACATTTCTGCCAAATTAAGTATTCAATCAATCAAAAAATAATAATACCACCACCGACCCACCCCCGACATGATCTCAACTGAGAAAGCGGCTTTTGGGGATTATTCAGCGATGACCCAAATAGTCTTCTTCCTCCTTTCCTTGTGTACAGCCATCACGGTTTGAAGACAGATTGTGCTGCTAGCTATTGGAGCAGGTTTTCAGGCTGGAATTTAACAATTTCCCATCAAATTACATGCCCAAAATTAGGATGCCAGGTTGAAAGGATATTATAGAGGGTGTATTTGCCTCCGTTTTGGGAAATGGGTGCAATTTCTTTTAGATATAGTAAATAAAAAGTATATACAATAATTCACAACATTTAATATAGTTGTATATTGATACTGCAATAATAATGTGTGGTTGTCACAAAATCCACACATGGACTTGTCTCACGGCACACCAGTGTGCCTTAGCACACCGTTTGGGAAGCACTGGTGGCTCGAGGGACAGAGCTAATGTACTGTGTCCGCACTGGTAACAAAGCCCTGGTGGCAGTACAGTGGATCTAATTCTACTTGATGTGTGGACACGAAAACCCAAAACCCAGACATTTTTCATTCTAGTAGTCAAACAGCGACGGAAATAATGAGGTATCCAAAATCACACCCTCCGCTTTGCTACTCAGCTGTGTACTGAAATCATTCCAAATGCCTCATTTCTACACCTGCCCCTGTCCCCCCTCCGGTTTAGCATGCAGTGTGAAATTACCACTGCCTCCAGTGCTCGCTTTACGACTACCGTGCATTTGTGTGTGTGTGTGTGTGTGTGTGTGTGTGTGTGTGTGTGTGTGTGTGTGTGTGTGTGTGTGTGTGTGTGTGTGTGTGTGTGTGTGTGTGTGTGTGTGTGTGTGTGTGTGTGTGTGTGTGTGTGTGCGTGCGTGCGTGCGTGCGTGCGTGCGTGCGTGTGTGTGTACACATGGATGTCTGCATGCATTTTGTGTTTGCTTGCTTCATTTCGTCTCTTTCAGTCCGCAGTATGATTTTACTACATGATTGTGTACATTCTGAAACAACACAGCAGCTCTCCAGGCGGAGAAAACCGCCAGAATCAACCTTTAGTGAAAAGACTGAAACTCAGTTCGCTCAGCGTGACAACAGCACAGCGTCACAATGA
The DNA here is from genome assembly GCF_963454915.1 of Gymnoscopelus microlampas. Taxonomy (NCBI): domain Eukaryota; kingdom Metazoa; phylum Chordata; class Actinopteri; order Myctophiformes; family Myctophidae; genus Gymnoscopelus; species Gymnoscopelus microlampas. Next base: position 16,285,254 of record NC_139959.1, on the reverse strand, counting down.
AATGAACACTAGAATCCACAACAGAAGACAAAAGGCTTGTACACTCGACATACTGGACTGGAACTACTGCCCATCACTATAGCAACCATCTCGACACTTTGGCTTCTGCTGATAAAGGTTCATTTTGCCAACATTTCACGTTCCCTGTGTGATTGACAGAAACTCTGGTGAACTCCTGGAAACTGAGAAGGTAGCTATAGCAACGTAGCTGCCATCATGGTAAATCACCCAGAAGGAGGAGGAAGAAAAGGGGATGAGAAGACAGGCACACATACCTACTTCAACCCTGACAACTTTCCCTCTCGGGCAAAGATAAAATAAGGGCTAGTTACAGTAAAGGTCAGTGAAGTCGGCCAGCCCAGAAAACCTCCCTCTCTCGGCCCATATACTCGCTATTCGCTACTCCCTAAACGATGCTAAAAACAATATAAACACTATGGCGGGTGGCCTTCAGCTTGTGGGAGGACACTCTGGGGCTATTAGGGCCTTCAAATCAGAAGTGGCAAGAGAGCAAGGGGAGGGGGGACGAGATAATGGAAAAGTTGTTTGCAATGTATAAATAGCTGGTGGTGGCGGGCGGAGGACAAAACACAGCTGGGAAGAAGAGCAAACCACTTCACTAACGAACCAGCCGTAAGAGAGCGTGTATAAATTTGGTTTCCAAGCGGCGCACAGCAATGAATTCTATGATCTTGTGTGAGGTTTTGTCTACGGAGGGCAAACTGCCTTCTTGCTTGTGTCAGATGAATGAGTAACCAAGAGGTCCGTTTAGAGCGCGGCAGGCCAGAGGGTAAAGTCAGTTCAGTTCACACACACGCATGCATGATAATGCCTTTCAGCGCGTTAAGCATTCAACCTCAGAGAGATGCAGAATCACAAAGCTGGTCAACAATGGCCTCGTCACTCAATGTGTTTCCATAGTGACCGTGTGGCATGGCACTGATGGCAGGGGGGCACCAGGGTCACTTTCATTCTGGGATTCTTCAGCCTGGGACTAATTGCTATGTTTTGTGCTGGTGTTCCTTGTCACCACGTGGGGCAAATTCCCAAGGCGGCAAAATATCAATCACACACTAATCATATGCTGCTCTTCCGAGGGAGGGGACGAGTAGGAGCAAAAGTTTCCGTATGCCCCAAAGTAGTTCAGCTGCAATATAAATCTGCAACTTTGCCAAAAGGGTATCATGTCAGATCTGTTCTCAATTCAGCACTTTCTAATCATCTTCCCCCTCCAAACATGTCTTATTTCTCTTCCGTCCTTTTATTCCAACATCTCCGTCTCATCCTCAGGGTTATTAGCATTGCAGCCTAATAAAGGGGTGAACTCTGTGATTCTGAAATAGCTCTACAATCAGGATATATGGATATCGTATTCCCCCCATTATTGTGTGTGTGGCATTGCAGGATTTCACAGCCACAGCAACCTGACGACGGGTTTGAGGCCACAAGATCAGAAGAGGCTGGCAGTGTTTATCACAATGCTGCTTTCAAGTCGTGAAAGCCATACCAAGAAGAACAAAACAACCACAAGTCTGTATGAATACCAATGACACACAACAGAGACTCCGCTTTCAATGCTGTATGCTGTATTGGCTGTAAATTTGCATATACATAGTAAAAAAAAAAAGCTCCTTGAATGATTGCCTCAAAAAACACTGCTTAATAGTAACAATGGACTGACCTAAGGAACAATTATGTTGGGTTAATGACACACTAATCAACACATCAAGGCATGGTGAACAGCATTCATCAAAGCTCATACTGTGTGGGGGCCAATTAGGAACTTATGCCAAGGCAAGCGCAGGGGCCATGAAGCATTTGAGTTCAGCTGCAAAGTCAGGTCCTGTAGTGTAATTAGATGTGTGGCTTTCATCATATCGCTGTCAGGTTGTTTTTCCACCACAATCACAAGATTTTCACATTTCTTTTATTTTTCTCAGCTGCTTATTGGCGGCCAGGTTTTACAATTCGCTACTGTGTAGTGTAACAATGTGTCCTTGTGCTTTGCATAGGACAGCAAAAGTTTGTTTGACATTTTTTCTACTCATAAAATTACCCCTTTCAGAGCAGGTCTGCAGAGTAAAATTGACACCAATGTAGAATCATTGGACTATTTAGCAGGGGCTGGAGAGTTCATAAACTAAAAGCCTGCAGGTTTAGCTCAAATATCTAAACCTTTTGCAAGAAGATTTTGTTTTGGGACAGCCTATGTGAATTCCACTAAATTGGGGGAAATACTGCTGTCTCTACTGCACACTTCTCACTAAACTTGAGGGGGGAGATCCTGTCACCAAGTTCCTAGCCCCTTTCGGAAGTTCAGAACCCTGTATAGATTTTTTCTATGTGGGATGACAGTATCCCAAATACAAAAAAAGGTATGCAGAGTTCCAAAAGGGGCTAACCAGTTCCATATCTAAGGAATAGAAAGTATTGTTTAAAGTCCTACCCTCTTCTAAAAGCATTGGCTTATACACCTGCTGCCATCGAATAATTAATGTCACTGCCATATCCAAAGAGAGACGGCCAAATAGCATAAGTTTAAACATCATGAGATTAGGCTATTCAAACAGAAATAAATAGGTCTACATCCAAATAGCCTCGACATAGAATTTAATGGAAAATAATAGCCTAGAAGACTGGCGATGGCCACGCTCTGTAACGTTACCAGCCCCACCAAGTGGCATAACATTGCAAAACATTACCAGGCAAAAACTTGAAGAACGTGGTAGAACTTTAAACCAAACATGATTTTAGCCATTTTCAACAACGTTATTATGCGTAGTGTAATTTCCCCCCGGGGGGGGGGGGGGGGGGGGGCGGTGGGCATAGTTTAGACATTGTGTGATAATCCTTTCTTGACGAACCAAACATTCTGACACTGGAAACGAACGAATAGCCTAGTCTTAAGGATGCACACTAAAATAACAATGCTAATAACACACTACAGTCCACGGTCTGTAGTGTGTTTTATCGTTATTATTTTAGTATAATAAAATAATGATAGTAAGTATATTAATAATAATGCAAGATGAGTCTCTTACCAAATGAGGTGCCCAACTCCCGTTCATCTAGTATGGAACGAAGCTGCGAGTCTTTGCCCTTTACTGAGAGAAAAGAGTCTTCAGAGAAACAGGAATGAAGGTGATCAAAATGTGAAGGTAAACAAAAAATATCCTCGTTTTCGTTTGTTGTCCGTTAACTCCTCAGTCCTTCACAGAGTGCGTAGAGATTTATCTCTCTCTCCTGTGTGTCCCTATAGTCTCCTCTCCCCTGCGGAGCGCTGTATTTCTGCTCTGTGTCCCCAAGCAGCCAGCCAGCCAGTCAGTCAGTCAGCCGTGCGCGTAGATCCTCAGCTGCGCTGGATGTGAAACCGGACACCGCCAGTGTCGCGCTGCGCCCCGGAGACAATGCCGCTGTCTGACAGGGACGCGGCCAGAAAGAGAGAGAGAAAGAAAGAAAGAAGCAGGCGAGCCGCGCACGGGAAAAAAATAACTTTCTCACAACTAAATTCATTCAAAGCTAGATTTTTTTTTTTTTTTTTTTAAAGCTGGATACTCGTAATCCTATCGGAGTGGACGTGCGTGACGCGATGTGTCAAGTGCTGCGCGCAGTGCCGCACATAGCGGCAGGATTTGTTGCTGCTGCTGCTGGCAAGAGAATCAGTGCGTGCGCCCCCCACGCACATACACGCACGGCACACCACACACGCGCGCGCAGCAACGCACTTTGTGCTTCCACTACTTCCACTGGTAACCAGAACGCTCGCCCCAAAACACGCTAGCCCCCATTTTCTTCTTGTATAAGGAAGTAAGGAAGGGCCCCTTCCTTACTTCCTTCGCAGAAATCGCAGGTGTTACCAATGATAGTAATTAAGGCTCTGTTCCATTTAGTGTAGCATAGTGGTTGTCTTATTTTCAAGGACCCCCATAACTCTGAGAGTGTACAAATGGAACCAAATGGACCCGTAAGAGTGCATTTGGTTCCATTTGTACACTCTCAGAGTTAGACACCCACCGGCATAAGGGGCCATTTGGGAACCAAAATGGAGTATTTCTAGTGAGCCAACATGCAGATATCAGCACCCTATAACCAGAATGGAACAGAGCCCTTCATAAGTATCATTGGTAACACCTGTGAGGGAAGTAAGAAGAGGCCCAATTTCTTTCCAATATGGCTGCTGTGCATAGAGTATCCAGGGCTGCCAATGCTGCCAACATTGGACTGTCAGAATCCAGGACATTGGTTGGGGGCGTGGCTAGCGGGGGGTCTGGGGGTCCTGGGTCCTCTCGCCCTCTCCCCATTTTTTTTTTAACAGAATAGATGTAATTTCCTGTGTTTTGGTGAATTTTGTGAGTTTGATACTTTTATCAGGCTTGCTTTACTAGCATTGGAAAATAATGGGTACAATTGCATCCATTAAAAAAGTTTGATGACTGAAGCAATGTAAGACCCATCTTTAATTCATTACTTAAAAGTGAATATCTCTGTATCATGGCATGCACTGACCACACCCCCAAACCGGGGGGTCTGGGGGTCCTCCCCAGAAACATTTTAACATAGTAGATGTAATTTCATGAGTTCTGGTGAATTTTGGGAGTTTGATACCAAATCCAGTAGAAAACCAGAAGAAATGACGATCCAGAAGAGTGTCAGGAGACATAGTCAAAAACCAGGAGACTCATGCGGGATCCCGTATCACTCTGAAAAAAACCTAGAACACACCACTGGGTTCAGGCAGTTTTACCGAGGTTACTTTTAGGAATAAGGTTAGGTTTATGCATAGTTTTACTGAGGTTACGTTTAGGAATAAGGTTATAGGTTTAGGCATAGTCTACTACTGAGGTTACGTTTAGGAATACCAGGTGGTGAGTGACCGTTCCGAGGTTGCCGGATTTGCCCCAGGGCGACTATGTGTTGGGGCGAGACTTCCAGTTACCCTTCCACTACTAGCATCACTGTTCTGTTCTGCGCGGAGACGTGGCAGCCAGCAGCCAGCCGCACACAGCTGTCCTGCAGGTGGAGTACAAATGGCCTTCTAAATCATATTATTGAAACTTCATTGACTGTCGCTGTCGGTATTGCTGGTATTTTGATGGGCTGACCCATAACAAAATGAGAGACCAATCCAGACTATCCATGCAATGCTACTTCAAGTTTGGTATTGTTTTACATGCCAGAGAGCGTCACTCTCTGCAGTGGGGAGAATAAAAATGAAAATACAATAACAATACTTATGTATTCTATTTTCAATACACACACAAGATATAGTCCTTGGGCCAGACGAGATATCGCTACCACAAAGTTGGCAAAACCTTACCTATACTAAATTGTTTTTTGGGCCAATATAAGTAAATAAAAATATGATAGACTTTCCATAGGAGCAGCTTTTTATATTTTTTGACGACATGTTGTTATTTTTCTCTATAGAGCGTGCCAAAAATCCTGAAGGGGGCGTCAACAAGTGTCTTTTGGTAGCGGCGGACATCTTTGAGGGGTAAAAACCAGGTTGACTTAACATTGCCCCCCTCAAGTATGTCTGCGGCTACTATGCCACACCCCCCGTAGTGACGAGTCGTTGGCACGCTCTATAGGCGGATTTTCATTCATAGCCAACAACATATTAAAAGTTATATAACACACTTTTTGGACATCACACTGCTCCTTTTTTTTTATAAATTAAACAAACCTGTGTCCAATTAAAGTAGTTGATGAAGTGGGTGTGGCCTATTTGGTGGTGGAGCAGTTTTTTCAGGAATCAAAGCTGAAGTAGTAGAGGCCCAGGAGGGGTCCACGCGCGACTGCTTATTTTTTTTTCTAGTTTTGATTTTTGGCATCCATAGGACCTCTAATATTGGGATTTTGATGATCCCAAGAAAAAAAGTGGTCCCAAGTGTGTTTTTTTCAATGTTTTATTAACCCTATGAGACCTGCGGGATGGCTGGCTGGAACGCCGGCGAGACTGTCTTTCGGAGACTGTGGAACACTCAAATCTAGACGTAGCCCAAAGATAGAGATACCATTTGATTCCAGACAACCTCAGGTTTCCAATGGGACCAACCTTGTCATGCTACCTTGTCGGGAAGGGGGCTAAATACCTATGATTCAAAGTTAAGACAACATTTTGGCGAGGGAAAAACGACCATCACCATTTTCCAAATGGTCCCTTGAGCTGTCACCTCAATATATGTGAATGAAAATGGGTTACATGGATACCTACAAGCCTCTCCTGTACAGACATGCCAAATGTATGCCTATCTCATGCAGTTCTGGGCAAGAACCATGCAGTGTTTTGCATGCAGTACAAATATGTAATTTCTGCCTATTGTAAAAAGGAGACCACTTCTAGGAGAGGAGACTGCATCTATAGCTGTATGAGACCACTGTACTGTATCTAGAAACCACTGTACTGTATCTAGACCACCACACTGTATCTATTGCTATATGAGACCACTTTAATGTATCTAGAGACCACTGTATTGTATATATACCACCGCACTGTATCTATTGCTATATGAGACCACTTTACTGTATCTAGAGACCACTGTATTGTATATATACCACTGTACTGCATCTATTGCTACATGAGACCACTGTACTGCATATATGAGACCACTGTATTGCATCTAGACCACTGTGCTGCATCTATATCCCACTGTACTGAATCTATAAACCACTGTGCTGCATCCAATCCCACTGTACTGAATCTATAAACTACTGTACTGCATGTATAGACCATTGTACTGCATTTATAGACCACATACATTGACCACTGTACTGTATCTATAGACCACTATACTGCATCTCAACTCAACACAGCTTTAAACATGTATATATAAAGCACATTTAACATGACTATGTCGCCACAAAGGCTCGGTAGATGCAGTACAGTGATCTACAGATGCAGTAGAGTGATCTACAGATGCAGTAGAGTGGTCTACAGATGCACTACAGTGGTCTACAGATGCAGTAGAGTGGTCTACAGATGCAGTAGAGGGGTCTACAGATGCACTAGAGTGGTCTACAGATGCAGTAGAGGGGTCTACAGATGCACTACAGTGGTCTACAGATGCAGTAGAGTGGTCTACAGATGCAGTAGAGGGGTCTACAGATGCAGTAGAGTGGTCTACAGATGCACTACAGTGGTCTACAGATGCAGTAGAGTGGTCTACAGATGCAGTAGAGGGGTCTACAGATGCAGTAGAGTGGTCTACAGATGCAGTAGAGGGGTCTACAGATGCAGTAGAGTGGTCTACAGATGCAGTAGAGGGGTCTACAGATGCAGTAGAGGGGTCTACAGATGCAGTAGAGTGGTCTACAGATGCACGAGAGTGGTCTACAGATGCAGTAGAGTGGTCTACAGTTGCACTAGAGTGGTCTACAGATACAGTAGAGTGGTCTACAGATGCACTACAGTGGTCTACAGATGCAGTAGAGTGGTCTACAGACCACTTCCAATATATTCAGTACAGTACAGTGGTTTCTAGATACAGTACAGTGGTCTCATACAGCTATAGATGCAGTCTCCTCTCCTAGAAGTGGTCTCCTTTTTACAATAGGCAGAAATTACATATTTGTACTGAATGCAAAACACTGCATGGTTCTTGTCCAGAACTGCATGACCATCTTGGATGGCATCTTGAAAATTATGCCTTTCTGCTAAGTATATTTTCCTGGATATTTGGGATGTTCTCAAGCATGCCTAAAGGTACCAGAATCAATTGAAAACCCTTTTGTATCAATGTTTAGGGAGGTTTAGTGGTACTCTTTCTTATATGCCTATTGACCGGTCTATTTCTCATAAAAAGTGCTTGTTTAAGATAAGGCTGAAAATTACCACCCCAGAATGAAATACTATGGGTAAATTATACATTTCCTGAATCCTTAGGGTCATGTCAGTATTCCAGTTGTTGTGTTTTGTGTCTCTGATGTTTCTTGATGCCACAGAACTAAAAGAAAATATATGGTTTAGGCGGAAATTGTGAGAAAAAAAAGGTTATTAAAGGTTTGAAGAGCTCCAGTGACCACTGTACTTATCATACATAGTCACCAAAGGGCTCGAATGAAAGCTCAAAGTGTCCCCTTAAAAATGATACCAAACATAAAATATAAAACATTGTAATATGCCCTGAACGTGAGCCAATACCAAGATATGCACATGTGTCTAAAATGCCATTTTTCAATGGGGGGTGGTAACTTTAGCAGCTGATAACCCCAATTTAGCTGGGCCTCAGGAAGGTCTATCATACAAAAATAATATCTAGGGATGTATAGGAATAAAAAAATCCCAACTAGAATTTGCCATCCCAGGTGGTAGCGATATGTGAGATTTTGGGGTTTGGCCCAAGGACTAATAAGTAATACTACACTTGAGAAACTTCACTTGTCTGAGTGAGAGCATGATAAAGTGATAGATGATGAGAGAGAGGAAAGGAATAGTTGATTCTATCAAATCAAACACATTTGATTCAATAGATTTTAGAGGAGAATAGGGAGAACTCACTGTCTATTAGGTCAGACCATTCCTTGTAAATAAGACTTTGTTTAAAAGTTTTTTCAAGTGGAGCCACCAGAGGGGCCAATAGGAAGAAGATTAATTTCAACAACAACAAAAAAAACATAAAAAAAGAAGAAATATGAATTATATATATATATATATATATATATATATATATATATATATATATATATATATATATATATATATATATATATATATATATATAAAGAAGAGAGAGAGAGAGAGAGAGAGAGAGAGAGAGAGAGAGAGAGAGAGAGAGAGAGAGAGAGAGAGAGAGAGAGGGAGAGAGAGAGGGGGGCCATTCTCTCTATTATTATTTAATTTTTCCAATTCATACAATTATTTTTCCAGTTTAAACGTGCAGCGTGCAGCGTGTGCAGAGCACGTCTTTGTATAACATCTTCACTTCAATCATTTATCCCCCAGCAATTGAACAGCCTGAGGCGCCCGGCCCAAACACTCATGAACACAGCTTTGATGGCATAATATCACAGAGACAGTCTGTTTGACAGACACATTTAATCCAGTCAACAATAGACGGTTAATACGCTTCTGCATTTTCAGGAAAGTGCCTTGCTGAGTAGCGACCCACATCTAAATTCAAATCAGGTGATTTTCATAATAATGCAGCCTCTCACAATGGGAGAAAGTAAAGCTGAAATTAAAATTTCAAGCTGTCTCCCTTCGACTCTGCATTGATCTGGGAAACATGTGGGTAACCTTTTCTTTTGTTGTCAACTCCAGAGGGAACAGCTCTGCCTCCTAAACACATCAGGAGAGCCTGATGAAGATGTAAAGTGCCAAAGTTAGTATGGGTAGCAGACAAAACATTATGTAGCATCACAGTACAGTATATAAGCCTAACTGTGCAGTTTCACCCCCGTAAAGCTCACAGAATTAGGCCTAGTCACCCCAACCAAGGAATGATATGATGCCACATGGAAAATTGCTCCGCAGCCACATGGCCTTAAGGCTGCGTGTCCACCAAACTTTGGTGACCAAAGCATAATCTTTTTCAGCTGAAAACGCAAGGTGCTCTCCTAAAATCGCTTCCAAATGGCCAGGGTTGAAAATATTTAAACTCTGGGTGCAGGTTAAAACGGGCACCCAGCAGCCACCAAACTCATAAGCCCCCAACAGCCCATGGAAGAACAATGATATTAATTACACAGGCATCTTTTTAACAACTTATTACAGTTCGGTGTGTGGAGTCACTTTGTTTCAATTTGCTAGTATACGTACACTGACTCCTATAGGGCATAGCAGTGGTGGCCATTTTGTGGTTCCACCGATCCAAAACCCGTTCATATTTCCCATAGAGATTTCCAAAAATATTTATATCAATTATTTTAAGCCTAGAATGAGGCCACCCAGGCTCCTGGTGAAACATTTGATTCTTCGGAAAAAAAAAAAAAAAAGGATATTTGTTAAATATAGTATATATATATATATACTATATAGTAATATAGTATCAAGCTTTCGATTTGTGGCCGCCACTGCTATGCCATATTGTGCATGCATATAATCATATTGTATAGAATGTTTGATTTTCTATTTCTCCTGTCATTATTGTTGTTTATCAATGTTACTATGCTGCTGCAATGTTAATCTTAAATGCCTGTACACAAGGTGTAACAAAAAAGAACCTTGAACATGCCTTTTATAAAGTGAACTATTTAGTGTGTGTCAAACCAACCAAGAAATAATGGTACAAAGATGTGTGTCAGACCCACCAAGGAATAATATGGTTCAAAGATGTGGTATTGATTTAGAGACTCAGAGACGGTGCAAAAGAAGTCGAGACAATGCTCATACCGTCTCAGAGAACTTCCTGATGGGGGCCATCACTGTATGATATGGGAGTGGCTATTCCAAGGATCTGCAAGTCCTGTGGAAGGTGGTGCGGTTGGCTAAGCGTAACAAAGGGAGACTATGACAATATGGTGCTTGAGCAGGAAAAAAATCATTGAAGGGCAAACAACAACCGAATAACAAATAATATTTCTCTCAAAACCAGGGACTCAAGAAGAGTTTTTCCCTGAGCCTGTCAGCAGGGACGTGCACAGATAGACTCTAGGTGGTGCTAGAGCACCTACCCTTTGCCCTCTTGACCAGAAGTGAAAAAACCTTTTGAAAAAAAGGGCACTTTTTTTTGTGTCCAAAAGTACAAGAGTACAGTTTACAGCAGGGGTCTTCAACAGGGGGTCCGGGACCCCTAGGGGGTCCTCAGAGTTACTACAGGGGGTCCGCCAAATCTTTATGTGATATGATTTTTCTTTTTACCATAACCACTCGAAACCTAGCATCCCTTTTCTGAGGAGAACTTTAGCCAAAAATAGCCGATCTACAAGCCCACAACGCCTCGGCTATTTTTGGCAAAGAGGTATAGGTGTAGAGGGAAAAGAGAGCAGACCAAGTAAACAAAAAAAAGCATAATTTACTTGAGCACCTGCCCCTCAAAATGTCTGTGCACGCCACTGCCTGTCAGAGCCATGAACAAGGAATTAAATCTGTAAACACACTGTGAACTAATACACATATATAAGTGTATTTATGCATATGTGTATACCTTACTGCACATTCTATAATCCATATACTCAGGGCTGAATTAACGGCCTCAATAGACAGGGCCTTAACGTGCCCTGCGGGCTGAGGCTCGGAGGGGCTTACACACACACCCTCCTGGCAGCGCCAATCAACTGCGCTACTTCTAACATCCCAACAATGCTATAATAATGCTAGTAGCATATCGAATGTGTATAAAGGAGTGCGATCACACATACATACTACGTGAATTAAACATGCTCACCGAATGGGTCCCATGCGCAGCCCATATACACCAACATTTTGCTGCTTGTGAAGGACAAATAAAGCCCTCTAGAATCTTAGAATCTTTGGCATGCCAACCAGTTTGCTAACAAAGCAACAGAACAATAACAATAATGTAATTTATATAGGACTTCAAAATAATACGTCTTTTGTAAAATAAAATCTGCAACATTTTACAACAAAAATATGTAAAAAACTAAAAATGCAATGAAAGTAAAAGAAAAAAAATCAAGAATTAAATTATGTACATAGAAATAGACAAAATACCTTTCTACATCAGTTTGTCTTTAGAAGAGCTTTAAAGGATGATTTGCTCAGCCTGACCTGACCTGCTCATTCCAAAGCCTGGGAGACAAAGAAAGCTATCTCTCTGGCCTCAGCGTAGTTTGCTTTGCTCTGGAGTGGATGTTTGAAGTTCCTTTGTGCAAGCCCAGATCATTGTAGCTCCACACAAACTCTGATGTAAGGCCTTGAGTGTGCTTTAGAATCAAGTATACCGATCCCGAGTTTGGAGAGTCCTAGACCACCGATTATCAAAGTTTTGACCGATATTTTGTAGATAAACATTCAGATCAATTTGAAAAACTTTCATTTGATTGAAGTTTGAGAACATTTAACTTAAAGTAAACAAATAAATAGATTAACACAAATAACCTAATAGATAAAGGAATGTAAAGTCAACTTCAATATACGAAAAGAACATTCAAACTGAAAGTAAATCTAAAATACACACGACCTGAACGTAATTCTATTTAACCTGTATTGTAGAGTTTACTCCTAAGACGACGTCACGCTGGCGGCGTGCCCATAATCGGGCATAGTGCCGCACCGTCATCGTCGCCTTGGCAACACACCCGAATAAAACTAGATGGCAACATACCTATCTAGTTTTATTGAATGCCAAACAAGCGGCCGTGGGTGGAGTGGCTGTCTGGAGGTCACCGGTTTGCTTCCCGGTCTGCTTACGTCTACATGTCGAAGACACTTAACCCTTAACAGCTCCCCCCCGAGCGCTCATCAAGACCATCTGAGCAGCCATCAGCTGAATGAAGCTGAAACTGAATTTCCCCCGTGAGATCCATGGCTGCAACAGAAAGTGACTGCTGGACGGACTCTGACTTTTAGTCAACATGGCAACATACTTTGGCAACATAACCACTTGAGCTGGATAAAAAAAAATCAAAAATAGTACTTCAAGCTCACAACACGTCAAATCGACGTGTTGTGAGCTTGTAGATCTGCCATTTGTTTTTAAAAAGGGGGAAAAGGGAAGGAAACTACTCACATCGACTGCATAATTGCTGAGACAAAAAAGTCTAATAGTGGCTGATATATCGGCTCGATCGATATATCGGTCTGAGCCCAGAACCAAGTGACATCATTTATTAGTAGCAGCAACAACTGTGGTGCCTCTGGCCTCAGGTGGCATTTGTGTGTGGGTGTGTGTGTGTGTGTGTGTGTGTGTGTGTGTGTGTGTGTGTGTGTGTGTGTGTGTGTGTGTGTGTGTGTGTGTGTGTGTGTGTGTGTGTGGTGTGTGTGTGTGTGTGTGTGTGTGTGTGTTGGGTTGGGGTGTGTGGGGGTCAGGGTACCTCCGCTTTTGTCAGCTAACATCCCAGACTTTTGAGAGCTAATGAACTGAAGTTGCCAGGCAACCAACTGAAGATTAAAACTCAGGCGGAGAGGCCAGATGCTCACCTGGTACAAATGTGGGTTTTCAACAGGGGAGTGTTTTCGCACGCGTGTTTTCACGCGAGTGTGTGTGTGTGTGTGTGTGTGTGTGTGTGTGTGTGTGTGTGTGTGTGTGTGTGTGTGTGTGTGTGTGTGTGTGTGTGTGTGTGTGTGTGTGTGTGTGTGTGTGTGTGTGTGTGTGTGTGTGTGTGTGTGTGTGTGTGTGTGTGTGGACCAGTAGAAGGAAGTAGATGGAATGTGTATTTTTGTGTGAATTAACCTTCCTGTTCCCCAGAGGCTGCAACCTAATAGATTTTAATGACCCCATGGTCTTTGCTTAGGCCAGAATTTCCATATGCATACTGTATCTCAAAATCTAATTGCCATATGCATGGCCGCATGCATGCATTTGCATGACCCCATGAATGTTCTTCTAGCTCCACACTCAGGTTAAAGTGTCAACTTGGCACCCAAGATATGTCGATAATAATCTCTTGAATCGGCAGATTGCAGCACAAACCCTATTGATTTTGGTCCCCCCCACAAACTGTCCTGTAGTGCAGTGGTTATCAAACTTTAGTTTCTGTACTAGTGTAGTGGGCGGCCGTAGCTTAGTGGTTTGCCCCCAAACAGCCCAGTATACCAGGGGTTTTCAACTGATTTTGACCCAGGGACCACCATCCTGACTAAGAGCAACCTGGGGACCACCACTATTGTGCGTGGTGGGTCCATCATAGACCCACCCCACTTTTTTCCCCGATATTGTCCAACTCCTAATTTCTGATACCGATATCAACCGATACCGATATATGCAGGCTTTTTCACCAAAAGTCAACTAATTGTCAGGAACATCACATATCTAATCAAATAAAATAGCTATAATATCAACATAATATCTAAAAAACAGTGATTTTGTTTGTTTTCAATGAAGTGAGTCCTGTGACTCAATGGTGAGTCCCACTAATCTTAGATTAGATGTTGGCCTATTTGACAGTGCAGAAGCATAATTGCTGCTATATTAACATTAACGAGCGTCAACGAGTGTCAGCTGGACACAGACATACACACCTGCCCTCTGCAGTGCTCTAATTTGAAAGTGACTGGGGTCTGTCTCTTTTCTCAGCAAAAGCCCTTGAATATGATGGAATATGATTAAGGATTACTGTGATTATGGAAAGCTCACATTTCATATCACACACACCATATAGTGAGAACTCCTGAAACGTATTAAAAGAAAAAAAAAAAAGAAAAAAATGGACCACCGGTTGAAAACCCCTGCAGTATACGGTTGGGCGTAAGGAGCAGCATTGCCTCTAGTGGCTGCTGGTGGGGCTATTAGCATACATATATATAAAGGCTAGATGACTCACCCGCGCTGCTGGCCAATGGAGTACAACGTTGCCACATGGCGGCCATCTTGCCACAGTCATTCATAACGTTATGTCTATGGTGCATGTACTTTGAAATAACCATAGCGTGCTCAATTTTCATCTGATTTTCAAACGGTTTGGTGTGTTGTAAACACCAAAGAGTTATGATACTGCATACTTAATGTTATTTTTATTTTTTTTAAATGATTATAATTATAAACACATCTGGAAGTAAATTGTTGATTCTGGACTTATTTTGATTTTCAGTATGTACAACTGGCTGCTGTTAATTTGACTGTAACTACCAAATATTTTAAGTAAATGGTTGGTTCTCAACTTCCAGAGTGCATTTTTTTCCTTGTGTGACCCTCAACACAGGATTTAAGAATCCCAGGCCTAAAATAACACAGTGTCAGATTAGCTAGATAGATTAGAGAAAAAAAAATAATAAAAACATTTGCGCGCTTCGCTCACATGCACAATGCCCCTGGCTTTCGGCTTGGTACCCTAGACATAATTTGGCCCTTGGGGAAAACTAATTGGGGAACCCTGCTCTAGCTGTTGAAGTAACATGTTAGAGTTAGACAGCAAACTGTTGTCTTTAAAGTCAAGGACACAAATTATATTTGAATATGATTAAAGAAATCAAAATACATTTTCATCATATTTGGCAAACACAATATTAAAATGAACATTTATTTGACCCTTTTGGCAGTCAATTCTTTTTAGCACCCCCCCCCCCCCCCCCCCCCAATTTAGTCGTAATGCCAACCCACACATTTCTGTTTAGCTAGACTTGCCACTGCTGTTGTACCTTACAGGCTCACGTGCCAGTAAGGAGCCCCCACAGGGAGGACATTGCGCCTCCGTCCTGCTCCTCCCATTCAACCCCCGCCCGCTGCCAGGTGCTACCAAAGCCCGTAGGACCCGCTAGTGCAGCGACAAAGATCGCCCTTCCCGCCTGGCTTCCCTCCCACAAACACGTGTGCGTGCCTGTGTGTGAGCGTGTCTGTGAGCGTGTGTGTGTGTGTGTGTGTGTGTAGGCAAGCGTGTGTGTTTGAGCGTGACTGAAGGGGGAAGATAGCAACATTCAGGCAAAGTTCTTGCTTTGGTGCTGAACATCAGTTGACCGTGGCAGAACCCCCTGAATCCCTGTCTCAACAAAGCCATCTGTCATGCCATTTCTTTCCTGCTGTTGCAGATCCCACACCCTGCAGAGAAAACCAGCCAACCGGCCACCAGACCCCCAAAACACACACATAGACAGTAAAAGAGTTAATTTAATCCCGAAAGTGTTGAAATGGACCCATTAGGGCACTCTGGATTTTGCTGTGCACTCGCCGACACCACGCTCAAGATTCACTGACGCATAGACATTTAGTAAAGAGAGGCCTACAGTATCTCACAGGAGAACACACACGAGCATGCGACTACATGGACACACATTCTGTTGGTCTACTGGACTGCCATGTCTTAAAATACGACACTATCCTCAGACTGCATGTGTGTGTGTGTGTGTGTGTGTGTGTGTGTGTACGCACGCACGCACGCACACCCACCCACACACACGTGCATGTCCGTGAGTATATGTTTGACTTTGTAAGAATGTTTTGTACATACACTGTATATATGAAAAGAGAGAGAGAGAGAGAGAGAGAGAGAGAGAGAGAGAGAGAGAGAGAGAGAGAGAGAGAGAGAGAGAGAGAGAGAGAGAGAGAGAGAGAGAGAGAGAGAGAGAGAGAGAGAGAGAGAGAGAGAGAGAGGGAAGGAAGGATGAGGGGGTGTATTTGATCATTTCCCTGGAGGAGAGAGAAGTGGGGATATGGGAGGAACAAACAGGAAATAAATTAGAAATAAGTAGGTAGGATAAACAATAGAGAAAGAATAGAGGAAAGAGAGAAACAGGAGAGAGTGAAATAGAAAGCACGAGAGAGAGAGAGAGAGACTGCAGTCATCTTTCAGCTGGAGTCCAGTACCTGTGCGGACTCAATGAGCCATCAAACGCTGCAGCAGGACAAGGGCCGTGCAATGCCTCACACTCGCCGAGCTTTACTATGCCCCCCTATAGTGGCAGTGTTGAGGAACCCGCCAGGCCAGACTGCCAGAAAGTCCACTTTCAGGCCACGCTCCATGGAAAGAGGGATTGGACAATGATGGCGTTTAACTGTCACAGCCTTGCAGTAAGTAAGTAAGTATGTCTGCGATGGAAGCTAGAGTGAACGGGGGGGAAATGGAGCCAACGGTCCCTCTGGCTCTCCGGTGTCTCTCTGAGCTATGGATGTACCCCGCTCAGCAAAATTACCAAGAGATTTAAGTTTCCCTCGGCTGCTGCCTCATCACCTAAAGACTTCAGGTGATACCAGTGGGAATGATTTAGCCTCTTGTGAGCAGTTAGCACTATTGCACATAGCTGATATAGAAAACATAGGATCTCCAGTTGTGTCGTAGATCAGAGAGCAGATCTACTTCCGGTTGATTCTCATTCGTGACACTGTGCCATAATCATGGCCCTGCTGGACTGCAGTGCGGTGATGTGATAGAGTGGGGCTCTGGCCTCTGGGCCGGGCCAGGCAGGGTGAGATAATGAAATGCAGCATCTGAGTTGCTTCTGAAGAGATACTGGCCGGATGTATTAGTCTCTGTCCTCCCCTGTACAGCCCCATGATGGAGAGCAAAAAACAATATGGCTGATGCTTGGATTTTTTTCTTTTTCGCTTAGTTTCTTGAGTGTCTTCGTTTTTCAGACAGCATTAGCTAAGTGGAAAAGTTAAAGGCCTGGAAAGATGAAATGTGAAATTCAATCATGGGAATTAAAAGGTTTCGGGTGTGAGGTCTTGGCCCCACAGGCGATCGTGACATTGCTTTAGATTAATTAATGTCAAAATGGCAAGGCTAAAGCTGTAGCGAACAATTATAAATGGGACCGTCGGACACGATGGGAGCCATTCACAGTGAAGAGCGCAGGCTAGTAAAATTCTTCCTGGTGTTTATATTAAATATTTCTTCCCCAGACAGTAATATTTGAGAAGCCAAAAGCAATTCAACAGAAGATACGGAGAGGCAAAAACTTCCCATGGCAATAATGGGCAGGGAAATAAAGCCACTAATGTAAGTGCTCCAGGGAATGTAAGCCAGAGAAATACTGTATGGCTGCAACCATCTCCTGTGTGTTGTAATCTTCTGTAGACTGGGGCAGGGCTCAAGGGGAGCACCATTCAATTAAAGAACTAGCTTATCTCATTCATAGGGCCTAAAAATGTTGAGTCAGCACTTGGGAACATGGATAAATCTCCCCAAAACCTGAAAACCTGGGAACCCATGCTCTATTCTGTGATGTCATACTTATGCACAGGAGTCATGAACTGGTCCATTCACATGCAAATGTGTTCATGTTCCACTTAACTTTTATAAATAGTATGGGTTTGTAACATTTATATTCAGGGGTCTGCAATGAGAATAGTCACACAAAAAGCCTAAATTGCACAGAGGCACTACAGCAGTGTTAAAGCAGTGTTTAACACTTCAAATGGCCATAACTCAGTGACTATTGCTCTGATCAGCGATCTAATCAAACAGGACTAGATTTGAAAACCCAGTACATATATCTCCAAAAGCACCTCCTTTAAGCACGTTCACACAAATGTGAAAATGTGTACCATATGAAATGCAACTGTATTCCTCCCTTCAGCTTCCTTGCGCCTTGACGGCTGTAACCCACAACTTACACAGCCCTAGCGAGTAGCTACGCAACCCAGCCTGGTGGAGATATCCACTCCAGTGACTCGACAGAGCACCCCTTTCAGTTGTGTCTGTTGCGGTTTGTTTGGTGATTAGTGTGGACTGTGGATACTTCAAGAGGATCAAACATCTTGCTACCATAATTGACGGCCACAGTCATGGAGTGTACACGAGTGTATGGGCTCAATGGCCAAGCAGACACATGGCCCAACTAACTCCACATTTTCCCCCAAAATTCCTCAATATTCTGCCTGTCAAACCAGCTGCTTCGCATCCCATCACTGTACTTGCAGGATGTACAATTAATATCAAACGCATTATGCTCCAATACTTATGCAAATCACTTCGCCAACTCAAAATTCACGTCCGGGTGTTTCTTTTCACCAGCCAATCATCATGCACCTTCGTTGCCGAGCCCCAACAGCGCACCTCCCCCACACAGCACAAAGAACGACACAACAGATCTACAAGCTAACAACGCCTTGCGCGTCTACGTGTTGTTGCCTTGCAAATCCACAAGTGACCACCCTTTCACGTTGCCACGTCCGTTGCCACGTCGCGCTGACGTACGCTAAACAAGCGCTGCCGTGCGCACTATGCGAACGAGCCCAAAGGCGCGCAAAAATAAGCCGACCATTGCTTAGACACAAAGTCAGACCTGGCAACGCAGCTGAGCCTACGCCAATCATGTTTGAGAGATCTACAAGCTATGGGGTAGAGACGCCGTGTGCCATGCACCGTATCTTAGCAACAACGAAAGCGCTCACTCTCATTGGTCCTGTCACGCTAAGAGCAGTTTCCAGACAATGGCATCGCAGAGAGCTTGCTGTAGTGTTTACATATATCTATGGCTGTAGCCATCAGTCAGTCGCAGCGACGACGGACAGGGCGCTGTGATAGTTGCCATGTAGCTAACGCTAACGTGGTTGTCATACCTGCAGCGGCTGTGCAATCACTTTGTCAACAACCTTCGTGTGGTGAATGTTATTATTGCTGCTCCGTTAGTCCATTGTAGATGATGTATGTTGTGGTATGTAACGTAATGGCAGGACCGCCCCGTGCAACGCACGTTTAGGCTGCATTATGTTGTAATTTCAGATAATTTCGGTCCGATTAGGGCAGTGGCTATCCCCCGCCCCCCCCCCCCCCCCCCCCCTACATCATATTTGAACTGGGGACCCCCCCATTTTGTTTGACTCCGTTCCACAAGTCAATATTGTGAAAATAGCAGATCTACAAGCTCACAACCCTCACGTTGAGAGGCGTTGTGAGCTTGCAGATCGGCTATTTTCAACATGTTTGCCTCTTTCTTATATTATTTGACAATGTGCCCAATGTTTTATAGTATAGTTTGTTGACTACTTTTGTTGCAGTAATGGTCTTTTCCTTTACTTTAGCTTTTTCATTGTCTCCGCCAGGCCGAAAGCCATGGCGCCAGAGTATGTTTTACCCCCTGTCCGTCCGTCTGTGGATAGCTAATCTCCCGCATCGTTGGCTTGCTCGCAGCGAAACTGTGCACACACTCCCTGGCTGCCAATTCAGAACCTCTGCCCCCATTTCAATACACGCCGTCTCCGTTTGTAGGTGTGTGTGTGTGCGCGCGCACACACGGAAATTACTTCAACGCGTGTGTGTGTGTGTGTGTGTGCAGTACTGTGCGTCTTCTGATTATTAAAAGACGCATCCAACTCACCATTCGTGTGTCCACATGCACTGTTGTGCAAACACACAAAAACAGCCGCCATCTCCACACACATTCCTTGTGTGTGTGTGTGTGTGTGTGTGTGTGTGTGTGTGTGTGTACGCGCGCAACAACACACAAACGGCCGCCATTTTGACCAGATTGTACAGGGTCACACATTTCCGTATAACACCCGCCACCGAAAAGATGTATGATGACTCATTGTATTATTATTTGATTATTAGATAATGATTATACATGCCCCATGATTATTATAAGATCATATATCTTAATCAAATATTATAATCATATGATATAATTAATCATCATAACTTATTAATACTCATAATAAAATAACAATATTAAATAACAATATATTGCCCATTTCCCCCCAGCCATTTCGCCATTTAGATATGTATATATATATAGAGAGATAGATAGAGATAGAGATAGAGAGATAGACAGATAGATAGATAGATAGATAGATAGATAGATAGATAGATAGATAGATAGATAGATAGATAGATAGATAGATAGATAGATAGATAGATAGATAGATAGATAGATAGATAGATATCCAGTAAAGTGCAGTACTTGAGCACATGTAGTTATTTACTCACCTCTGTAATTTAATTCATGACTCCCAGGATCCATTCTCTTTTGGACTCCTCTTAGGACATGCTTATGTCTCCTACAGACTACGATAGGCTACTTTACAGGTCACACTTGGACCATTGATAGGCAGGAGTAGGCAGCTTTAGCTTTGTAAAAGGTGTGAATGGGCCAGCCAATGTATCACTTCAGTAACGTCACTGGCGGCCGGCAGGGACGGATTACGGCTTGGGCAAAGTGTGCACATGCACAGGGCCCTGAGCCAATGGGGGGCCTTGGATTTAATAGGCTTTTAAAAAAATATATATAATATATATAATATATATATATATACCCTAACCCTAACCCTAAAACCGAAATAAAGTAACCAAAAAACGCCCCAAAACGGCCAATATAACCGCAATAACCGCAAAAAAATCCGCGCGCGCTGCGCGCGCGGGGGGGGGGGGGGTCCGTTGCGATTTTGTGCACAGGGCCCATTTCCACTTTAATCCGTCTATGGCGGCCGGCGGCTGTGTCTATTGTTGTCGGAGCAGAATTCATTTTCCTGGCAAATCTGCACTGACCGGGCCATGGCCCCACTAGCCCTCATGACGCTACGCCAGTGATCGGCGCTGCCAAGTGGTCTCTACGTGGGCGTGGGCGCTACGTGGGCGTGGACGCTACGTGGGCGTGGGCGCTAGATGTGAGGCCGGCGCAGCCGGCCGAACTTCTAGTATACATAATTCATAGGATATGGAATACTAAAGGGAAAAGATAGAGCAAAGACAAGGTACTGTTGTTAAGCTCTTTAGAGACGTTTTTGGGGGTAGAAAAATACTTTGAATGCTACGCACACCAAAGTCCTTGTAGTGGTGCCGGCCCACAGCAGAATAATCGAAATAGTAGTCTTCAAGAGACAAGAAGGTGGCCGCACACACTGGTAGCCAAAGTGCCAATACTTTATTTTTGGACACAGAGTAAAAAGAAAAAAAGAAGAAACTTTGATTTCTTTTTACTCTGTGTCCAGAAATAAAGTAATCCAAACCATTGGACACAGAGACTGGCCAAGCATCTGTGGCATTTATAACACATCAAAGGTGACTAACTATAAAAGAAAACTAACTGCCTGCCCAAGATGTGTGCGTTAGCAGTTCTTTTAAATGCAAAGGACCCTATGCGTTTTATTTATTTTCTTAGTATTTTAACATTTTTACCTGCTGATACGTATTAGTATTGTGTTGTTTTGTCCCTGAGCACACACCAATACAAATTTCAATCAGTGTTTCATTGAAATGGTAATAATACTCCATCACATATTTGGCAACCGTTCACTGTTTTTGCTGACCACAGGGGACGGTAGTGAATAATTACAAATGGCTCAACTAATTTATTTGGATGCTGAAATGACATGGTGTTCGCCTTTGATATTCTGTTGAAGGACACGTTGGAAACTGTCCATTCATCCTCCAATTTCTAGCTCAGCAGAAGGCAATTTGTTTCCCCCAACGCTGTCTTGTGTTTCAGGGTGACTTCCCTGGCCTTTCGCCGCATGGCACTGCCTGTCCTCCCTCACTGGATCTTATTGCATCCCCGCCACGCTTTCATAAGCACTGTGTCCTCGCCAACTCAAGGGTCACACTGCATAAAATCTAATCTAATGCCATGCCACGAAAAAGTAAACAAATATTGAATGTGCATGTGTGCGCACGGCGCACGCACACACTCAAACATCCATGCATGGAGGTCTTTTGTCCATGGCATATTTCTTATTGCTTTTTATTAGATAGGAGATTGTACAGAGAGAGGAAATCGTAGGCCAGAGAAAGGGGAGACACAAGATGTTGTTGAAGTGGGATTCGAACCCCGGTCCTCGCAATCACAATGTGGTCCGTTGAAATTAATTGAAGGTCAATTGAGTGAGCCACCAGGCACCCCCATGCATGCAGATATGCCCAAAACACATATACATATGTGTGCCTAATGTCGTCTTTTGCTTAATTTATGCTCCATCGCATCCAATCAGGCTTTACACATAACCATGCTTCTGCTCAATGACTGACTGACTGACTGACTGACTCTCACACTCACACACACACACACACACACACACACACACACACACACACACACACACACACACACACACACACACACACACACACACACACACACACACACACACACACACACACACAGTATGTTAGTCCGACAGCGCATTCCTCCGACAGCGCAGCGCTCCGACGTTTCCAATACTAAACCCGAACCAAACCCTCACCCTAACCCTAACCGCACGCGGATGCCACATAGTCGGAGAAAAGGTCTGTCGGATTAACGCATGCCTCCCCACACACACACACACACAGTATGTGAACTATGATTTCTATAGTCCCTAAGAATGTATGCAGAGATTCAAGCTTTACCTTCTGCCTCCATATGCCATGCACATTTCTATCACCAGAGTTTGATTCATGTGTGTTTTTGTTCATCACCCGAGGAAAAGAAATATAAATGAAAAAAGCCAAATATCCGAGGAGCTTGTCACAGTTGGGCGGCCTTGGTACATACAGAGTGAAGCAAACGAACAGCTTCAGCAACAATATTTAACTTGCATCAAAATATGAATTCTCCTGGTAAATGTACCGTAACGCTGCCCTCCCCCACCCCGCCCCATATAAAACAGCGAAGATGTTTTTGGATCATGCAAATAAGTTTTGACTCTCATAAACTACCCCATTAAAGAAAAGCAAAGAACCACAACGCTCATCATAAACAAGGCCAACGGTTGACAGTACCGAAACTTTGCATCAACTGATAATAATTATCTTCATTACTGGGGATATAATCATTTCTTATCATCTTCAATAATGCAGATACTGTTATTTATTTATTTTCATAATGAAGTGGTAATATAGCGGAGGAACTCATTACACAACAAGCCACCATCGGAAATACAGACATCCATCATGCATGCAGGTCTCCAGCAGGGGCCAACTGGAAAGCCCTTTAACAAGCCAGCCATTCTTCTCAGGAGGAAAGCACTTTGTTGACAAGCAAGTGAGCTCTTGGATAATTGGTTTCTGCTTCGCTCAGGACAAGTTAATTAATTTTAATTACTTGCTACTCTCTGTTCAGAGGTCAGAAGTTGGCATTGGTTCAGATGCTGGAGAGAGAGGTGTGGAGGCAGAGGAGGAGGAGGACATTTATTCACAAAGGACAAAACTTTAGATTGATGGGATGGTGACTTTCCTGTCAGTTAATTTACTCACACTTCTCTCATTTGAGTCAAGTGCTAGCTACTCAGTCCAGCCTTCTTCTGTACAATGAAGAAAGAGCAACATCACCACCACATGCCACTTTTTTATGTCAAGGACCCCCAAAATTATGTATTTGGCCGCCAACCCCCATCACAAAGATGTTTTGTTCCAGGGACCCCCAGAAGCAAAGATTTTAGTTAAAAATGTTAGCTTTAAAACATTTAATATATTCAAAGATTCGCAAAACATTTCAAGATTTAAAAAAAATAGCAGATCTACAATCTCAACATTTGGAGTGGTTTCATATCCTATTAATAATATTTGAGGAGGGTGTCTACAGGTATCAGGATTCAGGAGGCTAAATTCACTTTTTAGGATATAAACTTGCAATGAAAATAAACATGCATCGCATCAGACTTGGAGACATTGCTGGGTAGTGGGTACTGTTTGAATCACTTTTCTCAAGCCATTTTGCATAAAATGTCCATTTACCCATGACAAGGTTAGTTTGCTAGCACAGACTGAAGCACCTGTAAACTCTTGCAGTCATGTGACAACCTAAAAAGGGGGGGGGTTCAGTTTATAGAGCTTTCAAATGAATTTAATACAGTCAGTGTACCTTTTAAGGCTTTGAAATCAAAACTGCACTGTGAAAATATGCAAAACTACCGTATATGAAATTGTCTGTATGTATGTATGTATGTCACAGCCTTCAAATTTGTCCATCAGAGGGCTGAAACAAAGGTCACCTGTATGTTGCCTTGTTTATTTGCTTGTCTGTTTGTAAGGCGGGAGGGTGTTGGTATTTTTGATTCAACATAAGAGACTGTTTTGACTTTGAACTCACTTTTTCCTCCTCTTTTACCCAAGTCCCTTTCATCTCACCGAGCCATGCCTTTTGGCGAGATGAAAGCTAACCTCGGAGCAAAGGACTCGTTGGACCAACATCCCACTGACAGCTGATGTGAAAGCTTCTATAACAAACTAAAACCTCCCTAAAGGTGTCCTAAGGACAAGGCAAGAACAGATCTGAACAGTCTAGTAATGCCCACCGATTGCATATCGCCTGCCAGTCTCTCTAAATAACATTTGAAACAGCACCATCCAGGAGGTTAAGAGAGATTGCTTTAACATGGAAGTAGCATGGTGATCACAGCAGGGGTGAGATATGCAATATATATATATGATATATGAGCTGAAACGGATTCTACTACTAGGTTAAAGACTACTTTGCATTCAGAGGAACATAGAGACATAAAGGAATATAAATAATTGGTGCATCAAATTCCCTTTCAACACTCATGCACTTACAAAGTTACAAAATGCTGTATCTGGGAAAGCAGCATTATTAACCTATTAAAACCGGGAAAGCATCTGTGTCTTTTAGATTTTAGCTATGTATATTACTAGAGGTGCGGGCCGCTGCGCGGACCTTCCGTCTAGGGGGCGCGGGGCTGTCGTCTAGTAGCCCGTAGACGTTCATTGCAACAGCGGTGCGCGGAGGCGAAAACGAAAGCGAAACGTAACGTTGTCTTGACGGAGAGAGCATGGTCAACCATAGGTTTGTTGTTTATGGGGCGGCCATATAGCTGAGTGGTTAGTGAGCCCGCCTGGGGTGCCAGAGGCCCTGGTTGCCCCAGGTTCGATTCCAGGCCAAGCCAGCATATGTGTCGATGAAATGAAATTTGTCCCTGAGCAAGACTCTTAACCCCTAATTGCTCACAGGTTCTCATTGGAAACAAGACCGCAAAGACTTTCATGAACGACCTGTTAAAAGGAATTATCCTTATCCTTGTATTGAGAGAGAGAACGGAGAGAGCATGGTCGAGTGACCATCAGTTTGTATTGAGAGAGAGAGCATGAGGACCCGTATAAACACACACAAACAGGCTGGCGAGGCAGACACACAAACAGCCACGTTGTCTTGACGGAGAGAGCATGGTCGAGTGACCATCAGTTTGTATTGAGAGAGAGAACGGAGACATACATACGTTTTTCAAAAAACGATTTAGGACAGTGGTTCTCCAAAAATAGCAGATCTACATACAGCTTGTCCATCTGCTATTTTTGAATTATTTTGAGAAATCTTGAACGTGTGTGAAAAATTAGAATAATTTAGAAGCCTTTTTTTTCTCATTTTGGGTGGTCCTTGGCACAAAAAAGTTTGAGAATTACTGATTTAGAAAGCATTTTGTAGAAGGGCCTCAGGTCTTAATGGGTTAATGGTACTGTAGGTATAGCCCAGGTTGAATAGAATGACCTCATTGAACAGTTAAGCCAGCAATGCTATAACCCCATGAGAGATATTGAGCTGTATAGCACCAGACCTCAAGATAGATAGATATTGACTTACCTCAATAACTCCATTTTCCAGGCTTGGATTTCTTAATGTTAACTGTGGCATCCAGTATTCATGATGTTTTACAGCAGAGAGAGATAATTTATTAATAGATTAAAAAAGCGGAGTGCTATTTTGGATTCTGTGGGTACTGCCTAGGAGAAGCCTATAGCCTCTGGGCAGTATTGCAGAATTATTTTGCTTTATGAGTCATAGTGGCAGTAGATCAGTGAATATTACAGCCTGTTTGCAATAGATTTAAAGAATACAATTTTTATTTCCATTTGATCCATTATTCATTTGGGAATTGATCACACTCCTACGAGAGTCAACACTGGGGATTGGCTACATATTCTGAACCAAAGTGTTTTTCAGGGCATTCAAACAAATATTGACAGCTACTATAAAATATCTGTAGTTTCTCTTGCTCTATAGATGGGACATTACACCTACAGTATAACTTAATTTCCGTTGGCAAGTATAAGCTTTAAGCATCAAAACTTTCTTAGCTTACTCCTAATTGTAGAATGAACCCCCTTGAACCCTAGCGTCCTGATTCTCAGGGGCGGATATTTGTACTAGGCAGACTAGGCACTTGCAAAAAAATATTCTTTTTTTTAATCTTTATTTATAATCTCATGAAGTTACATTACAACGTGAAATCACGCAAATACACCCGACTTAAAGGTAGGGT
Organism: Gymnoscopelus microlampas; assembly: GCF_963454915.1. Classification (NCBI taxonomy): domain Eukaryota; kingdom Metazoa; phylum Chordata; class Actinopteri; order Myctophiformes; family Myctophidae; genus Gymnoscopelus; species Gymnoscopelus microlampas. The sequence continues at coordinate 16,258,570 of NC_139959.1, read as the reverse complement.
AAGTGATATTTTTGGGTTAAAACAAAAAGTATTTTGTCAAAAGGTTAAAGCACTATATTCTGATAGTAATCAATGCTATAGAGTGTTTGTTCAGTAACAGGAGTCTCCCCGCCTCTCCAGCTCTTTAATAAACAGAAAATACATTTTTCGGTAGGTGTCAAAATCTCAGCCAATCAGGAGTAAGTACCCATTTTTAAGCTTCATTTTTATAGTGTTCCAGTTCCAATTTTGCCTGCTCATTTCTTAGTGTCATCACTTCCAATTTCACTTGTTTAATCTATATCCTGATTGAGTTCTCTATCCTGATTGGATAAAATTGGAAATGAAACTGAAACTGAAACGAAAATGCATTTTCTGTTTTATAAAGAGCTGGAGAGACAAGGAGACTCCTTTTACTGAACAAACACTCTATAGCAATGAGTACTATCAGAATATAGAGCTATTTAACACTTATTTTAACCAAAGAAAATCACTTACCCTACCTTTAATGTTTTGAGGGCAAAAATAATAATAACTAGAAAAAGTGCTCCTCAGGGCACAGGTCTCCGCCAGGTCAGGTAGGTTATTGTGGCCTCCTGGTGGCGCTATAATAGGCCAATGTGAAAAGGGTGGCATTTCTTCCTCGGCCTAGTGGGAATGTGCGAGCATTCATGATTTGAGGCATTTTGTTGCAAAAATGTGTATTGCTAAAGTAGACCTGCTGGTGGCGCTAAAACAGGGCAATGTGAAAAGGGTGGCATTTCTTCCGCGGCCTAGCGGGAATGTGCGTGCAAATTTTCACGGAAATCGCACGCTGCGTTCATGATTTGAGACATTTTGTTCAAAATGGACCAATCCTGCAAACTTTGGAAGCCAACCTTAGCCAATCAGGATGGAATATGAAATATCAAACAGATGCGCCTTGATCACATGACTATAGAGATACTGTGTACCGATTTGCGTGATGTTTGGATAAGATCTGTAGGAGTAATATCCAAAAATGGGTTTTGCACAAATCGGCCTCCTGGTGGCGCAATAACAGGCCCATGTGAAAAATTTGGGGCAGAGGTTCTGAATTGACATCCAGGGAGTGGGTGTGCACAGTTTCGCAGACGGACGGACTGACACACGGACGGACGGACAGGGGGCAAAACATACTCTCTCGCCGTGCCTTTCGGCCTGGCGGAGACAATAATAATAAAAAACGGCGAAAAAATCCCATTTTCGCGCAGGGGGGCGAACCTGAGCTTTACTTTTAAAATCTGCCCCTGCTGATTCTGGGCATGTTATGGTAGGTGAACATTCAGCGAAAATAGGCAAACGTTTGACGTAAATAGCAGATCTACAAGCTGACAATGACGTTGCAACACGTTGTGAGCTAGTATTGACGCTATTTGACGTACAAGCCCAAAATTTTTATCCCACGATTTTGTAACCCATTTTTCACCCAGTGCCAATGCCTAAGCTTGTAATCCTGGGCTCTACTTTACCTCTGCCAGCCTGGGGAGAGCCCCAAACTGAGCTCAAGCTTCCTTCAATGCATGAGAAGCGAGTAGGCCGTTTCTTATCACCTAACAGGGGGGAGTTTCCCCGGTAGGACGTAGTGCGTGGAAGGAACACGTTATTCCAACGAGTTCCTTTCCCCTCCTTCAGGCGTTGACTGACAACCCCTTCAACCAATGATCGTTTTTCCCCTTCAGCCAATCAGCAGTTCATTTTGACGACCTCCAGACTATGTGACGCAACGGGACTTTTGGGACGGTCATGCCCAAAATAGGTTGCCTTATTGGGATACATGCGTGTCACTCCCCGCCCCTGCCGGTTCTCTAAATTTATATTTTTAAATTGGCTCCGTCATGATTAATTGACCACATATATGAAGTTAAACAACTAAATTCTATCCAAACGATATCTTAATAGTAAATTCCGTGCCTCAAAAAAGAAGTTTGAGACCGTTTTAAAACCGAAAATAAGAACTGACGGCACTCGCAGAAACAACAATGGCTGCCGTTCGTCTTTTGTCGGCCCCAGTCAGACTGCACTCGGCTTCATTCGGGCTCACTCGAACTCGCCACCTGATTGGCCAACTGTCGCTGTCAATCACAGAACGATGTGCGACGACGCTGATAGGCTCGTCAGTTCGGTGTACAGAGCGAATATTGCAGAAAGGCGGGTCAGGCCAGACTCACTCCTGAAATCAAATGGAAATGAGATTTCCGGAGGGAGGGTTTACCAGGCTAGCTTGATACTCTCTCAGTGAACGACATGGTTCAACAATATAATTGCAGACTGGAGTCAGCGCTTGACAAAGTGGCCCCTTTAAAAACTAAAAAGAAACAATGCTCCACCAAAGTAACACCCTGGATCAATGAACATGTCCGCTCATTGAAGAAAAAATGTCGGAGAGCTGAGCGAGCTTGGAGAAAGAATAAACTCACTATACACCTAGACATTCTCAAGACTGCTACAGTTGTCTATAACAAAGCCCTGCGCCTAGCAAGGCAGGCTTATTTCTCGTGCATTATCAATGACAACAAAAATGCCAGAGTACTATTCTCGACCATTGAACGTATCTTAAACCCCCCCCAGTCCCATAAGCAGGCGCTCCCTGCCTCCAAAGCCAAGTGCGATGAATTTGCAACCTTTTTTGACAGCAAAATTTCCAATATACGAGCCGAAATTATTGTTAATGCCACTAGCACAAACACCCAAACCACGACTGCGGCTGATGCTGCCAGGGGTAAGGGTTTAGCTCACTGCAGGGGAGGCCTTACATCATTCCGTGAGACTGATGAAGAGGAACTCCGCAAGGCCATATTGTGTATGACATCATCATCCTGTCCACTGGATGTAATCCCCACCCCCTTTCTCAAGGAAGTTTTGGAAAGTGTGATCAGTAATATCTTAAATATAGTTAACAGCTCCCTACAATTAGGTGTGTTTCCAGACTCCCTCAAAACAGCGGTAGTTAGGCCCCTGCTCAAGAAACATAACCTCGACCCCTCTGTGCTGGGTAACTATAGACCCATTTCAAATCTGCCTTTTTTGGGCAAGGTCCTAGAGAAAATCGTCGTCCAACAACTGGAAGTGTATCTGCAGACTAATTCGATTCATAATAAATTCCAATCTGGCTTCAGGAGGGGTCACAGTACAGAAACGGCACTGGTGAAAGTAGTTAACGATCTTAGGGTCTCCACTGACAATAAAAACGTATCCGTCCTCCTGCTCCTTGACCTAACAGCAGCATTTGACACAATTGATCACACTATCTTAATACAGCGTCTGGAGCACTGGATAGGTTTGTCAGGTACGGCCCTGTCTTGGTTTAAATCCTACCTAACAGGAAGAAGCTATTTTGTCAACCTAGACGATTTTGATTCAGACAAGCACAACATCTGCTCTGGCATTCCACAAGGCTTGATTCTAGGTCCGTTATTGTTTTCTCTATACGTATTGCCGCTGGGAGAACTTATCACCGAACACGGAGTGAATTACCACTTCTATGCTGACGACACCCAGCTTTATTTCTCTGTGGCTCCAGATGACCCCAGTGCTCTAGACCCATTACTGACCTGTCTGTCCAGCATTAAGTCCTGGATGAGTGAGAACTTTCTCAAACTTAACGAGGACAAAACAGAGGTTCTCATAATTGGCTCTAATGAGCAGAGAGAATCAATTACAAGTAGACTCAACAACATGACTGTAGAAAGTAGCACTACAGTCAAGAACCTGGGTGTTTTCATTGACTTTGAACTTAACTTTAATGCACACATTAGTCACGTCATCAAGATCGCCTTCTTTCACCTGAGAAATATTGCACGAATTAGAGCCTATCTGTCACTGGACGATGCAAAAACATTAATCCACGCTTTTGTGTTCTCTCGACTTGATTACTGTAACGCACTTTTTTCTGGCGTGCCAAAGAAAACATCCGACAGACTACAACTCGTCCAAAATGCGGCAGCCAGAGTTTTAACTAAAACTAAGATGAGGGAACATATTACCCCAGTCTTAGCATCATTACACTGGCTCCCTGTTGTTTTTAGGATTGATTTTAAAATTATTTTACTTGTTTATAAAGCTCTTAACGGCCTGGCACCTTCCTACCTCAAGGATCTCCTGCCTAGATATGTTCCAAATCGACCACTCAGGTCCTCTAGCGCTGGCCTACTCGACGTGCCTGAAATGTCATATAAAAAACATGGTGAAGCAGCATTTTGCTTCTATGGGCCGACTGCTTGGAATAAACTCCCATTATACCTAAGACAGGCCCCCTCCGTGGATACCTTTAAAGCACAGCTCAAGACTTACCTCTTCACTCTTGCTTTTAGTTGATCTTTTTTATGTAACTGTGCCTTTATTTTTATGCCAATGTTAAACTGCTTTGATGTTTTTTGCTTTGTTGATTTGTGTTGCTTTCTCTGTAAAGCACTTTTGCTTTATTTCATTTTTTGTAATTTCTCCCTGTAAAGCACTTTGAGCTGCATTTATGTCATGAAAGGTGCTATATAAATAAAGTTTATTATTATTATTATTATTATTATTATTATTATTACAGTGTTGCCAGATTTTGCGAGAGAAATAAGCAACCCGGTCTGTGAAAACAATCCCAAAAGAAGCGACTATATATAGCGACCTATATGCATTGGCTATTTGAAAATAGCCGATCTACAAGCTTGCAACGCGTCGCATCGTTGTGAGCTTGTAGATCTGCTATTTTCAAACAAATCAAACATTTTGAATATTTTTCGAGTCTGGTACAAAATATTTTTAGATGGGGGGGGGGGTCTGTGAACAAATACATATTAATTTGGGGGTCCTTGACAATATGCAAATGTTTGAGAACCATTGTTTTAAACAACATTAGGAAACAAGCCCAAATAAGCAACTACATTTTACAAACAAGCCCGCAAACCCCAAACTACCAATAATTTACAAGCATCTTCACAGAAAAACAAGCCCAAAGTCGCTTATAATAAGCAGACATGGCAACGCTGATCTCTTATGCGGTTCACACTACACAACAAACACAGTCAGCAGCAGAGCGCTACCCACATCAGCAACACGTGTATTAACCTAATAGCTACACAGGACCCCATCAACCCCGTAATTGATTGGTTAATTGCTCCGAATCCCCCCGAACTGCACCCCTGCGATCCACATGGTGCCACCCCAGGGATTGTGGGATTTGTGTCAACATTTTCCCTCTGCCTTGCCATCTCATTCATTCCTCTCTCTCTGCTACTCGTCCATGGAGCGTGAAGCATGAGATTGGATTTACAGTGTAATGGAATAAAGCACATTGTTTCTCATCTGTGAGAGATGAGGGGGGGGGGGGGGGGGGTTAGAGCTGATAAAAGGCCTGACTCGCCTGGCTGGAAAGTTGATCAAAAGCCTCCCATTCAGGCAGGAACAATTGTATTTTTCCACTCTTTCCTTCTCATCTTTGGCTTCCTGGTGCCGTTGCCATTGATTTGATCCGGTGTCTTATGTTGGGCTTCGGAGGTGCAGGACATAAAGAGTGAATGCAGCGGTGGAAAGTAACTAAGTACATTTACTCAAGTACTGTACTTCAATGTTGAGGTACTTTTACTGTTCTTTACTTGAGTGTGTCCAGTTTTCAATACTTTACACCCCACGACATCTCAAGAGGCAAATACTGTACTTTTTACTCCACTATACTTTTTTAAACTTTAGTTACTTTCTAGATTTGGATTCTTAATACAAAACATACATTAACCGCTTAAGCCCTATTGTATACTTTGTCTACTCAAAAATAGCCAATCTACAAACACACAATGTGTTACAAAGCGACGCGTTGTGAGCTTGTAGATGTGTCATTTTTGAAATATTTCATAACTTACTTTTGGTACTTAAAGTGTATTTTGATACTTTGTACTTTTACTCAAGTAACATTTTGAAATACCGGCCTTTTACTTGTAACAGAGTAGTTCTACATTGTGGCATAGCTACTTTTACTTAAGTAAAAAAGTACTTCTTCCACCACTGGATAGAGGTCACCATCGTGAAATCAAAGACTCTGGTGGTGTGACATGTATGCCTTTTTCCTCTGTGAACGTTATCATTCATCTTGTATAGAAGCAGACAATGAAGTTGACACCCCTTTAGTTTAGATCATTGTTGTGGCAGTGATGAAACTTCCAGCACAATGTGAAACTTAATCGGGGGGAGATTTAATTGAGCTTCTTTTCTTTGAAATGCACAAAATGTCCATTTTCCTCACTCATCCCCCCTAGCCTTTCACCAGCTTTCATCTCCGTGAATGGAATGCAATTATCAGTTAATTAACCACTATATCCGCCATTCAGCTACAATAATAAGACCTTTCACCAAATGACACTACTATGCTATAATCTACTTAAGGTAAAGCATCGCTGCTGCCTTTTAATGCCATGAGTATATCTATTTTTCCCCGTTTTATATGCAGGAGGCGTAGCCACTGGGAAGACTGCCGAGTTGTTCAGGTTGAAGCAATGAGAAGGGAAGGTCAGAGCAGTGATTCTTAATGAAAATTCTAATGACTGTTGTTTGAAATCTGGCTCTGACTGGCGGTCACTCATTCAATGTGCGCTCTTGATTTTCTTTTTATTTAATAGATCTTTATTGGCATTATAATGCAGACGCTAATTACTTCACATTCTCCCTGGCATCCCTATCTCGCTATGCGATACAGCACCAGAGTGAATGCTGCAGGTGCCACAGCATGGAATTAATGAAATAATTACAATTTAAATTAGCACATGAATTAATACTTTCTAATCACATTGAAATAATGGTTGTGCACTCGTCCATGCCAGTGCAAATGAGAATTTCAATAAGAGTCGGTGCCAAGAATAGTAACCCTTTTTTCTTTTGATACAGCACAGATAATTACCAAAAACAAAATCGAGACATGTGGATGTCAGGATCCACATGGGAACGGCGTGGCTCCAATGTGGATCTCAGACTTCATTAGCTCTCTAGACAAACCCATAGACAGGCACACAGACTGACCCTCTTCTACAGTAGATGGCTTCAGTGCCACGGCATTATATATATTAACTCCCTGAGTGCCAGAATTATTTCAGAATTGATTCTGAAAAGTGCCAGTTTTTTTTTCACAGAAAACAAAAAGTGCTTAGGAAGCGAGATATAGCCTTTTCACAGTTCTAAGTTAAACAAGGAGTGGATGGAGCTGCACATCTTCAGATGATGATATCTTGGGTTCTGAACATGTTTTTCAAAAAAACATTAAAAAAAAAAAAATGTTTTACTATTTTTTCAAAAACACGTGAAACACGTTAATGGCACCCAGCGCCATAGCGGCAAAAACACGTGAAACACGTTAATGGCACTCAGTGAGTTAAAAGAAAGGCCTTCTGTCTCAGCAGGAGCTGGAACTGATAATCTCGCCAACGGCTGGAAAGATCAGCGCCAAAGTTCTTGTGGACACTGCCAGTAGGCCACAGAAGTACTAACTCACCACCACGCCTCACAGCAATAAGCGGACCCTTGGCGATAGAGCTTTCAGTGTGGCAGCCCCTGAACTCTCTCCCCATGGAGATTCGCCAGACGCCAACACTAGACTCTTTCAAGTCCACACTTGTTTACTCAGGCTTTTGGTAAATAGATTATTTATTTTGTATTGTAAAGCGTCCTTCGGCTTTGCACACGCTCGAACGTCATGGATTTGTCATAGATATGTCATAGGTGACTTGTTAGATAGATGACTGATAACGCCATTATCGTTTATCGTGATTAAAAACGGCCACAATAATCGTATTGCGTAACGTGAAATTGTCCTACATCTGCACACTGGGATGAATTCACCTTTGCCGAGCTGCATATCCGGTACCACTTAAACCCTCTAGAATTGGTAAAACGCACCTGTAAAGAACGTACTTGATACAGTCATTTTTTCACTCTCTAAATATCTTTGCCAAAGATAGCCGATCTACAAGGTCACAACGCATCGTGTTGCGACGATTTGTGTGCTTGTAGATCGGCTATTTTTGGCAAATGTTCCACCCCAGACTATGGTTGCTGGGGTTCAAAAAGTGGTTAACAAAAGTGGCATTTTAAGAGTTTTAAGCATATTTTGATTGTCGCGATAATATCGTAAATCGCTATTATTTTGGTCACAATAATGGTGACATGAAATTTTCATATCGTCCTATCCCTAATTCCCATGTGTTTCCCAAGATCCACATGATTCAATGTTGTGGTGGTTTGTGTGGTAGACACAAGGAAAGCTGCAAGAGAGACTGAGCTGGAGTTGAGGAGACACGAGAGAGATGATGAAAGCAAGCTGCTTTCCTCCAGTCATTTTACACATCAATACATTCAGCCAATCACAGCCTAATTCTGGTCTTAACCTCAACCATCTATGCATCCCATATCATGGGTCAAAAGGCATGATAGTGAATCTGACAACACAGTCTCACTCCCCAAACGGCCTATCGTGACTTCTTATTGTGGCTCTAACATGTGTTTTGAGGAGGGAAAGGGGAGACAGAGGATTTATTGCGAATAAACCCATGATAATCCCCTTCACACATCCTACTATACGTACATGTAATAAATCTTTGTCCATCTGTAGTTCGTGAACCGTCCGGAACACCTCCTGAGTAGGCCAATACAATACTGGGCTGTTTGGACGGGTCTTTAAAAAGACATACCCTATATGTTTGATGCAGTTTCGAAGGACAACTTGCCAAGTATGAATTATTTCCAGACTCATATACGGGATGAAAAATAAGACAAAAAAACTATTGTGCGTCGTTCATTATAAAGCGCATATGAATTTGACAGATCTCCATTGATGCAAAACAAGTACAATAAGTCAAACAGACCTACTGTACTATAACTCAAGAAACACTCCAGCTGGCATTATGGTTGTGAAATCAAATCTGTGCGCCCTCCCCCACATTAACCGATGTCGTACAACAGTCAGATACAAAACCAGACACCGCGGTGCTGATGAATCAAATCTTTTCATCTCATCTCGTTTCTTATTAGACGCAATCACCTCACCACAGCAGAGCAGCCAATGTGCCGCATCAAAGGGACTGTGGGAGTGGATGCTTCACTTCCAATTTGTATGATGGACGGCTGATTTGTGAGTGATCTGCAGACACATGTGCAGACACACACACACAAACCGATGACAGTCGCACGCACACACAGGCACACACACACACACACACACACGCGCGCACACACACACACCACTTTTCACCTACAATGACATGCCCAAAATAAGGATGCCGTTTTGAAAGTCTAAATCCCTTATGTCCTTCCTTCCACACACGTTCCCAGTATGTCCCTGGCAATGGTTGCATGAGCAATTCTGGCAAATTCAAAGTCATTAATATGAGCTTCTATGTAAACACACGCGCACGCATGTGCGCACACACACGCACACACACAGACGTGCATGTGCGCCTTGAAAGGCCAGCTGTATTTCAGCGATACCCTTACACACACAAAATCCATATTTTTTTCATGGCGATGGCGGCATTAGTAATCCTGGCAGATGCGAGTTGGATTCTGCATAGTCAATGTGAGTGGGTCTGACTGCTTGTCATCTTCAGTGGACTCACACAACATGTCTATAAGTCTCCATCTCTCTGAAGGGCTTCCAGTTACTCAGCAAGTATGGGTTGGCTGAAACATCAGGATTCAATTAAAATGTAAATTCACACTGAGCTGATAACCAAGTACAACAGCTCTTTTTTAGTTCTTCGAGCACGAGACAGGAAGTGTACTTTTTTTCCCTTTCTTTAACGTGTCTGGGATGTTGTTGTTCGCCGGTCGTAGGTGAGCAATGAGACCCTGCAAGCAAAGGTCCCATTAGCATAAGGTCAAATGCCATTGGCATTTAAGTGTCACGCCATTCAGATACACCCACATGGAAGGATTAAGAGTCTGATCTTTTTACTTGCCATTATGTGCCTGGCTGCCTTTCACACTACCTTGAAAAGCTTGTATCATCTTCAAAATAACAACTCTTTGCCAAAGCCTATTGGCCCACAGAAGAACTTAAAAACTGGGATGCAGCTACACCTTGAATTAGCTCTGCAACTTTTCTAAATAAAACTCCAGTGATGACACTTTAGAAGAAAAGAAAAGCTGGCAGTAGGCCACACATCATGCCACCCTAAATACTTCACCAACTCACAAGAATAAATGCTGTATGCAGATGAAAACTCCTGTTATATCACACATCAGTTATATTTCGAAACACCAGTTTACAAGCTTATACCCGCACTTTTCCTCTTTTTTTATGCAGAAAGAACAGCAGTAGAGCAGATGAATGGTTTCACTTCAGAAGCCGATGCTGAGTTGCAGGCCCTCTGGGGGGCGAGACTTTCTCATTTTCACCTTGCATCGTTCAGATCATCGCTGGCGGTGGGCATAAGTCACCGGCTCACTTGCTCGGGTGACAACTTTCCATTTTGGGGGGAAATGCTTTGGGATTAAAAATGCAAAACATATCGACTGCAGTGACTAACAAATTGCCTCCGGGAAGAAGCATTGCTTGCACAACACAAAGCCCATTCTGAGGAACATGGTGCTGTAGTCATCAAGCAAAAACAAAAGGGGCCTGAGGAAAATTACTGTCGACCGCAGCTGGCGGCTGAGTAGCAATCAATTCATAGTGAAATTAAACTGCCAGTTTTCCTCTTAACTTCCGCATGATGGTGCCTAAACAACCTCTTATCTCCCCCCGGTGCCCACCCTTGCTTCCTGATGTTCAAACAGCTTCACTTATCATCGCCCACACATGCAGGAGGAGTCTTATCCCTCCTGGGGCCGGTTAACAACATCGCAACGTACTGGTTCTCAAACATGCTCATGTTAAGGATGCCCAAATTGATATGTATTTGGCCAAGGACCCCATCTCAAATGATTTTGAGCCAGGGACTAAGTAATCTGAAGCAATCATGAACAAAGTAATTCATAAGACCGAAACGTCTGTCAATTTGAATAAAAACTGATAGTGCTGAGCAAGAACAGTGTGCGGGATTTTTGTTCATGAATTACTTTTTTCATGATTGCTTCAGTTGTCACTGTCCAACGCACCTGCATCTGAACAAAGTGGACATGCGGATATTTCCTTTGCAGAGCCAAGGACTAAGCCAGGGGTATAAGGAGATTTGTGTTTAAAAAAAAATCTAAATTATTCAAAAATAGCAGATCCACAAGCTCACACTGCATCATTGTGAGCTTGCAGATCAGCTATGGCTAAAGTATAAATTAGGGTTAAAGTGGTTAAAGTGATTTTTACGCTATATTAACTCATTTTGCAGCGACCCCCTGGAACTCCCTGAAGGACCCACTGCCCTATAGCATCCCTATCATTGGGCGATGGTGTAGTGGGAAAAAAGGAGTGGGCCATGTAAAGAGCCCTGGGGGACTCTGGTCAACTAAGAATATAGGGTTTAAGTGGTTATGATGAAATTGGTTCTCTGTCAGCTCCTTCATAAGACAACTCAAGTATATACATTCTGACACGTTAGCTATTTTCGCCAAAGAGATTTGGTGTAGAGGGAAAAAGGAGGAGGGGGGGGGCCAAGTATAGATCCTTGGGGGACCCTATTATTAAAATAGGGCTTAAGAGATTAATTTATCATGTATTCCTTTACAAAATGTCTCTTTTGGGTCTTGAGCTGAGCGGTTCGGGGCGCTTGGGCTAGTACCTACAGTATGATACAACTAGTTTCTGTCTCCAGATAACAATGACCTCCAGAGAACCTCAGGGTTGGTATTTGCTATAAAAAGGGCATATCCCATAACAGCCAAAAGACAGGCGACTTTAATCAGAATTACCTCAACATTCTCAAGTTTCAATCTAATGCTGGGAGCACACAGCCATCATACTGTAATATCATTGTAGAATTGTGCAAATTGGACTCTGCAACTGTTTGGGTAAACCAGCTTCCATTTCTGCTTTGGACTGACACTTCCACAATAACCACATAACAGGGGAACTCACGACTCATAACACAAATTGCATAAATTGCGCTTTCAACTGCATGCAGCTCAAATTGGCCAAGTGCATTTGGATGCCATAGTACTCCTGTAGTGACATCATTGAGTCACACAATATCCACAGATTGTGTTGCACTGCAGGACAGGTAGGCTACATGCCACCAGGAAATGTGTTACTTTTTTTAGCGGGTCACATTGGTTGGTATGACGAAACTAAATGATCACTTTCATGTAATTATGTCGCTGTCGGGCAGAAACCTTGTATCTTCATATTTCATCTATTTGTTTCCTTCATAAATGAATTCCATATTTGACATGTTGTCATGTGTCACGCAATAGTGCCGAAAATAGACGATCTACACGCAATTTTCTCTATTTTTCAAACACAAGAAAGAAAGAAAGAAAGAAAACAAACAAGATTTTCATCTATAATGACATGGCTAAAATACGGACGCCAGGTTGATAGTGATTAAATATGTCTGTGGGTTTTATAGTTATTTAAAGAATGAAAACAATTAACAAGAGCTTGTGACTAAATAACTGCATTGGATCCATTGGAACTGCAAGTAACAGTAAAAAGTAACAGTTTTGGACATACAGTACAAGGTTTCTGCCCGACAGCAATATTAGTCTAATAGCCAGCTAAATACTTAAACGATTTCCAAAAGACTAATCTACAAAGATTATAATCAGTGTGGGCCTGCTAATAATTTCCTATACGTTCAACAAGCATCTGTACCTAGTAGATGGAGTGAAAGTATCCAACAATACAAATACTCGAATAAAATACAGATTCTCACAAATGTTTTAGCTACTTAAGTACAGAACTCAAGTAAATGTACTTTGTTACTGTCCACCACTGACCATGTGTATCCTCTCAGTAGAAGTGGACGGCATGTTTTATTCTAAATGTATGGACCCTTCTCATCAAGGGGTTTCTTGGGAATTTTGATTGAGGGTGTAAGGAGCAGGGGGGTGTTGTTTGTATTCCTTTGTTAATATCCTTTGAATGCTTTCTTTTGTCGAAGGGCCTTTCAATCATTTAAGATGTTGACATTTTATTGTTTTGATACGCTTTTTGCACACGTCATCATGTTTTTGTTCTGCTGCTTGATTCGATTTTTCTTCAGTTTTACGGAAAGCACTTTGTAACTTTTGTTTCGATAAGAGCACTATAAATAAAGTTAAATAAACTTTAAAATAAATAAATAAGCTTTATTATCTGGTTAGATCAGTTTATAAGAAACCCTTCCAGGCAGTATATGTAATTTATGTGTGGATGAACACAGTTTTACAGCAGTGCCTCCTCTGTTTACATAGCATTTGAAATGAAATGGCAGAATAAAAAAACAGATAAACGCTAGCAGACAGAGGTGGGTGGAGGTTGGTAGCCATCTGAACGAAAACGCCACTCATTAGCATTCAGTTGTCTTTGCAGCGAGGAATGACACATATTGCTGTTACATAAGGCTATGGCAAGAATACATTTTAAAATAACACATTGAACTGCTTGTAATAATATCTTTTAGTTAGGCCAGTGGTGCTCAAACCCCTTGAGGGGGTTCCGGGGGGTCCCCGGCAAAATGAATTTGTATAACATCAAAATCAGTTCAACCACTTTAACCCTATTCATCGGCTATTTGAAAATAGCCGATGTACAAGCTCACAACGTGTCACGATGTGACGTGTTGTGAGCTTGTAGATTGGCTATACATTTTTTTTAATTAAATCTTGAAACATTTTGACAAATTTGGAATATTTTTTGAATATGTTGTTAAACACATATGCCTGGCAAAAAATATTTTCAGATGGGGTTCCGCGGCCAAATTCATATTCATTTGGGGGTCCTTGACATGAACAGGTTTGAGAACCAGTGAGTTAGGCCATGGACGGCTACTCCCAGTTTAAACAACTTTAAGGGGAAAATCATAGAAATCTTTTGACATCTTATCCATCCTCGCCCATGCCTGGAATGTGCTCTCGAGCCGAATTCAATAACATAAGGTGTGGTATTTTCTGTGGCCCCTGCATACCAATCCAGAAATACTTTGTCATTTGATAGGCACCTATGGGCATGGCATGGACCAGCGATGAGCCTTGAGCGACTGGAGACAACAATTGAACCCAGCCACCTCTCTGTTCTATTCTATTTCCCAAATGGCCGTGAAAAACATCAATAATCTCAGAGTGATTTCAGTGACTATATCCTTGAAGAGGCTCTCTTGCGCTGCATCTAATTCATTATACTACATCTGTAATTCTGTATCCAAGATGGAATTATCACAGCGTTTCATGATGGATATAGGTTTTTAAAAGTATGAATGTGGAATCATGGTCTGGTTGTTCAAAGTGAAAAGATGTCTCTCCTTGAAAATAATTATAACTCATTGACTGTGACTGTCTATTGCTGGTGGGCAACCTGTTCGGGCACATGATCACATGGCTGGCGTTCACACAGGCTGGCTTTTATTTCTTATTCTTAAACTTTTTTTTCTTCTTGAACCTATATGCACATTGATTCCTCCCCACACACATTTCTGTGTCGTCACTGCCGTTGTATCCTACTGACTCACCTGCCATTGAGGAGCCCTCAATGGCAGGGAGGACGTAGAGCCTCCGTCCTACTCCTCCCGCCCAACACTCCCTGCTGACAGGTGCCCCCCCCCCCCAGCCCGTATACGAGTATGTACAGTGACAATTATCACCCTCCCCGCCCGGCTTCCCTCCCCCGAAGACGGGCCATTTGTGCTCGTGTGGACACTCGACAGAGCCAGATGCACCACAGTGGATTCGAACTCACAACCTAACACTTTTATGTCTTATTAATAGGATGATAATTACAATACAAGCATAGAACAAGTCAATTTAATAATGAAACTTAACAAAGAAAGAGCCAATCATTTGGCTAACTAATGGTACCAACATCAATACAGCATAGAATTGTGGACAAAATCTTATCCAACAATAACAAAATATTCTAAGTCTTGGATCATCTGAGAGTCTAAATCTCATCAAACGGTGGTCCATGGCTCAAATGCCGAATAAATAATGGACCTTGATATGAAAAGGGTTGAAAACCCCTGATCTATGAAGAAGTGGGGCCTGCCTGCCAGACAGCACAGCATGTGAGCGCGGGGAGCTTGAGCAGACTGCTGACCACATAATCAACACATGTCCCCTGTATAGACCACCATCAGAGGAGGGCCTCTTCCTAGTGGAGCCAGAGACGAGGCCGTGGCTGAACGGACACCGAGTTGGATGTGTGGTTCAGATGTCGATATATACGCAGTGGTGGAAAGTAACTAAGTACATTTACTCAAGTACTGTACTTAAGTACAATATTGAAGTACTATTGCTTTACTGGAGTAGTACAATTTTTCTGTACTTTTACTACTCCACTACATCTCACAGGCAAATATTGTACTTTTACTCCACTACAATTATTTGAAAACTTCAGTTACTAGTTACTTTGTAGATTTTGATTATGATTACAAAACATAGCCTACATTAACCACTTCAGCCCTATTTACATTTGGCCCATTTGCAAATAGCCGATCTACAAGCTCACAGTGCGTCGCGATGCGACACATTGTGAGCTTGTAGATCTGCTATTTTCAAAAGATTGTTATACATTTGAAAACTTGTGGACTGGGACATTCTGCATAATTAGTACTTTAGTATAGTCCAAAAGGACATTTTCGTATACTAAAGTATACTGAAGTATAAATATGATTTATACTTCAGGCACGAGTAATTACGCAGAATATCCCATATAACAAGCTTTCAAATGTATAAACATAATAAACACTTTTTCCAGTTCAATAAATCAGTGGCCAAACATTAATAAAACAATAACCCTAGGTTGGGAAGCAAAACATGCTTGGCAAACTTCACCTTCAATAACTTAAATGAGGCCTGAGCTTAGAAAACACAAAACAGCAGTAAACAAAGTTGGATAAACCAGAAAAAGGACATGTCAAAGAAAACAATTAGTTTTCCACAGTATCAGTGGTTCAGTCCCCTGAACAATTCCTTTTGCCAAATAACTTTAGTATCGGGTTCAAAAGAGCCAAGAATCCCCTCGCTGCTCAGTAGTTTGTCACAGAGAGGTCTGCTCTCTCTGTGACATAGTGGTTCTGTGACATGGAAAACCAGCAACTATTCAGCCACCCGACAGTTTTGTATTTTACCTTTCGCATCTTCACGCATCTTCACACCACGAATAAGCATCCATTGCGGACTCCTGCCTGGTCACCTGCACACAAAAAAAACTGAAAAATCATAATCTAATGTAAGCATTGATTTAACACATCTTTTAGTATCAGTTAATTGTCGTTTACTCTGCCCTCCAAAATGTATAAAATATTAGGCAATAATATGATTTATACTTCAGGGACGAGTAATTATGCAGAATATCCCATATAACAAGCTTTCAAATGTATAAAAATGTGTAAAATTCTTTTGAAAATAGCCGATCTACAAGCTGCGACGCATTGTGAGCTTGTAGATCGGCTATTTTCAAATGGCCAAAATGTATATAGGGCTGAAGTGGTTAATGTATGTTTTGTAATAACCAAAATCTACAAACTAACTAGTAATTCAAGTTTTCAAATAATTGTAGTGTAGTAAAAGAATAATATTCGCCTCTGAGATGTATTGGAGTAGAAGTAAAAGTACTGAAAATGGGAAATGCTCCAGAAAAGTAAAAAAAAAAAACCTAAAAATTATATTTAAGTCCAGTACTTGAGTAAATGTACTTAGTTACTTAACACCACTGGAAAGCACCACGGCTTGCATAAGACCTGGCCGTGTAACCTTTCACGATTATGAGCAACTGCAGTAACCTATACATAAATTATTACTGTCAAACGTATGATGCCTTATGCTATGAGACATATTATGAAGGCTAACAGCAACTCTCATAGCATTGACTGCTTTATAATGCATAATTGAAGATATCTCCAACGTTTCAAACTGATCTCTATTAATTATGACAGATATAGGCCTATAGTCGTTTTCCCATCACTATACCAAACTTCTGTCAAAATCAATGCTATAAGGTTCTGCCTTGGAAATGAATGTAGCACCAAATCGAGTGCATTCATTTTTCATGGAAGTACTCACATGTTTTACTTAAGTAAAAGTATCAATACTGCAATGTACAAATACTCTGTCTGTTACAAGTAAAAGTCCGGAATTCAAAATTGACTTGAGTAAAAGTACATAAGTATTGGTAACAAAATGTACTTAGAGTATCAAAAGTAGAAAGTACACATTAGGCAGAATGTCCAATTTCAAAAGTTTTCAAATCTTAAAAAAAAAAAAAAAAAAAAAAACTCAAAATTGTACTTGAATACATGTACTTCGTTACTATCCACCACTGCTGCAGACACTGGTCTGTTCAGCCTTGGTTATTTGTATGCATCTAAGCATCTTAGTACCTGAGGAGGTGAAGTTCCGTGCGAGAATACAATGAAAAATGAATGCGCTCGATTTGGTGCTACATTCACTTCCAAGACAGAACCGTAGCATTGATTTGGACAGAAGCTTGGCAATGGGTAGCCTTGGATCATGACAGTTCTTGTATCAAGGCTAGGCAATGGGCAAACCTAATTGCTTATTTGTGTCTGCAGTAGAAAACTTTGATCGAAAATTCTATTTTCTTAGGGTTAGGCCGTCATGTAGAATATACAATAAACACGACATAAATCTATAAACTGATTAAACTCAGCCATGTGTATTATGCTTTCTGCCCACTGAGTCCAGCAACAGGTGCACTAGAAGATTGAAGCAGTTCCCTTATGTGGCTTATAACATACAAAGCACAACACTGCCCTCTAGTGGCAGTTTAGTAAACATAATTATCAAGAGCTGATAACTTACCCTTCCATATTTTTGTGTCAGTCTTCTGTGAGGGCAAGAGAAGGATCAACCAGCCGGGGACACAAAATATAGTTATTTTCAGTCCAACATCAGACCAAGAACTAGTTACAACTACTGTTTCTTTCTCTGGTTATCGCCACGTTAACATGAGGAAATTACACTTAAGACAACGATAGGCTCTATTCACAGCAGCCATATTATGAAGACATTCACAGGTGTTACCAATGATACTAATGAAGGCTCTGTTCCATTTAGTCTAGCACAGTGGTTTCCACGACCCCCATAACTCTGAGAGTGTACAAATGGAACCAAATGGACCCGTAAGTACACTCTCAGAGTTACACACCTGTAAGGGGCCATTTGGAAGCCCATGAGGGTTCCTGGACCCCAACTGTAGACCCACTGTGTAACAGAGTGTTTCCAGTGGGCCAACATGCACCATATCAGCACCTTGACTCTGTTTGACCAGAATGGAACAGAGCCTTCATTAGTATCATTGGTAACACCTGTGAATGTCTTCATAATTTGGCTGCTGTGAATAGACCAATTATTTGTTTACTAACATTGAGCCTGGACGCACAGGTGATTGTTTCACGCAATCAATTCCCAACCTGTTTCGGGGTGCACTGGTTTCAGCACACCCCAACCCCCTCTTGTGTGTGTTGGCTAGTGAGACGCGTCCTAACGAGACCTGATATAATGGGTTTCGTTGCGCGCATACTGGCTGCACGCAGCCAGTATGACGTCGTCTGTTAAGGGGTCTATAGAGCCTATTAAAAGATGCGTGTATGCTATACAGGATGAAAATGTATATACAGTATATGAGCTCACTAAGATATTTGTTTTGTAGTCATTTTAAGCTGTAGCTATTTTAGAAAACCTGAAGACAACACACTTAGTCCTGATAGCAGCTATGTGTTGCATTAAATGTTGTACATCCAAACAAAACAAAAAGGTTGTGTTGGAGAAACTACGGCTACACTTTTGTGCGAGATATTACTTTCAGGCACAGGGGATAGACCGGAAAAGAAATGTGTAAGATTATATTTATTATGCGTTTATTACAATATTACACCCCCCAAAATCATAAACCCCAAATAAGAAACAAAATATAAACAGTAAAATCCACATATATCACAGGGTGACTTTTCTGTAGAGGTTTGACATTTTCCAACACCTGAAAACCACGGGAATGAACATGAAGTTAATAAACAGGACTTAAATTACAGCAGAATACTGCAATACGATTGGTTTTGTGTTTCCAGTTGGTTGTCATCATTCCACTATTAGTTCAGTCTACATTAGCCAGAGTTCAGCATTGCACTCAGCATTTAGCCTAATTTATACTTCATTGCACGGCCGTGTGACAAAGTATAAATTGGCCTATAACCTTCTCCCTTGCCAATTCAGCTTCACGCCGCTCAAATACTAGCAGAACTCAAAGGGAATATAAAGGAATATAAAAGAAAATCAAAGAAAAAAGAAATAATGGACAAGTTGAGCATGGCCCATGAGTGCTCTTGGAAAGGTAAGGCATCAAACATAGATGCATCATGATTTGTCTTCACAACATACGATTATCATTCAAATTTAAAAGAAGTTTTTAACTTCTGGACACTTTCTTTTAAAAACCTTTTGATAGATGTTTACAATGAATCTCTATCAACTGCCACATTATTTACTTTCCCATATCCCAAATGGACATTTACAGCATTTTTCTGTTTCCTTTTGTATAAACTCCACAGAAACTCTATAAACATTCTGATTAAACAAGGATTAGGTCATCTATTTAATGACCATGGGAAATGGATCGCAAGGAAACATTTTACCGAGTTACAGTGGGGGTTATCTTAAATGCAGCGACACAAGAAGCAAATAGCAAAGGAAAATCCCAGCTCCAAAATCCAATACCATACCATAGAGAACACAGACAAAAATACACAGAGAATGCCTGACATACCAGCCTATGGCAGCATAGTTACACTTGAGGTTATGACGGGCTGAGGCTGATGTTAGAGACACTTTGGTTAAGTCTTCATTGTACAGTAACAGTCATGAAAAACAAATCTGTTATCAAACAAGCTCAATCCAACCTGCATTAGCTACTGCATGAACTGCTGCCCTCCAACTCCAAAATAACACTTTGACCAAATGGAAATATATTAAGCTGCCGCTAACAGCCCGTGGCAAATCTCCTACATTCCATTCATTTCAAACTTCAGAGATGTATCAAAATTCCATGCTTCTCCTGAAGCTTGATCTCTTAAATAGATCCAGGTAGTTTGGATGCTCTCCAACATACTGCATCGCGACAGTGCCAAATGGCTTGTCAATTAGGCCACATCTCTCTATGGCAGAAGATTATCCCATGCAACAAATCGGGGGTTAAAGTGTCAGTGGCTATACAACAATGTAAAATGTATAGGTGTACTGTAGGTGTACTGGGATGGCAGGGTAGATTTGCTCCGGTCCAGACCTTTTATTCTAATTCCACACCATTTCAAGACCCAGGAAATTACAGCATTCATTTCAGTCACTCACACAGGGAGGACAGGGAGCCTGTAATCTGTCAAATATGTGTCAATCTAAGTCAATCTAAAGCAGCGACGGACAGAGCTCAGCAGATAAGGCCATCAGCACCATACAGACGGTCAATCTCGTTCCCCTTGTCTCTCCCTTATTGGTGTCCATCTCTCCCCCCCAAAAAGGAGAAAGGAGAAAAGAAGAAGAAGGCAAAAATGGACTGATCGTGGTTTGCATTGAGCTATGCAGTGTTTGGACCTTTGAAAGGAAGTGGATGAGGGCAACTTCATCGATCTGAACACACCCAAGTCTCTCTTCTCCCTCCTGGTAGCTTGTTTGTTTGTTTGTTTGTTTGTTTGTTTGTGTCACTGATTCCCTTTGAGAACTGAGGCTGGTGGTGGTGTTGTCCTAGCTGGGAGTAAATCTCTGTGGTCTGTGGTTGTGAGGCGCACAGGCTTCTCTGTGTCATCTGCAATTGGGCTCATCAGATGACCACTTTTTTTTTCTCTCTCTCTCTCTCCAAACAATACAAAGTAGAAAAACAACACACACACACACACACACACACGCGCACACACACACACACAAAGACACAAACACGCACGCACAAAAACAAATGTCTGCTCTCACTCTTGCGTGACGAGAGCTAGGCTGGCAAAGATCACAGAGGTTAAAACAGAGGAAGGCATCACTTGGAAAGGCAAAGTGGCGTTAAGGGACCGGTCTAAGGGTGCCTGCTCTCCGAGTGCATCTGAATGTGGCTGGTAGGGCCGTCTTGTTGACTGGTCGGAGCGGCAGGGCTCGGGGTGTAAGGCGGCGGGGCTTCACTTATACTGAGCGAGTCTCCTCCCTCAGGGAGAAGCAGGGGGGTGCAGCGAGAAGGGCGAGGCGCGTCGCTCTCATCACTCTGGGCACACTCACTGTATGGAGGAGGCTTCAGGTCCTCGGCTGTGCGGAGAGACAGGGGAGACATCGACCGGTTTAAAATGAGGGACAAAAAATAACAGCCAAGTCATGCAGCGCTTATGCTTTAGTGCCTCTGTGATCTGAGGTGATGGATCAATTCTTGAGCATAAACTCTCACAGGTAACATACTTGCTGAGAATTACAATAACTATGTACGTGCCAAGATCAGAAAAGAAAAAGGGCACTGACAGAGATGAGAACCACTTAAGACTTGCGTCACAGTTGAAATGTCCCCACCTCCATCATTCAGTAACCACATCCTGGTGTTACTGCAACCACTGAAGGAGATTTAACTGGCTGCACAAGGGGACACTTATAAGACACGCGGACTTAAAATAGAGCCACCGCAAATGTGCAGAGTAACATGTTGCATACAAAAGGTGGGACTAATGAGACGGATCCAAAGACTCAGCAAATGGAAAAATGTGTGCTTCATACAACACAAGTTGCAAGTCGATGCCGTCGGGCAGAAACCTTGTGTCTGCTTTTTCATAAATTAATGCCCTACTTCGTCAGACTACCGTGTGACACAAAAGTGGCAGAAATTGCCATTTAGAGTGAAAGTTGTTTACGTTTGATGGTGGGTTTTATAGTAGTAGTAGTTTAGTAGTGAAAAGTATTAACAAGAGCTTGTGAATAAATAATATTGATCCATTGGAACACAGGTTCCTTTCCCCATTTCCTTAATATGTTTTGAACATACAAGGTTTCAGTCCCGACAGCTAAAAAGTTAAATAACGCCCCAAAACAACAAAAGTCCTTTGTCCTTGGAGATTTGAGGAAGGTCACCTACAGTAAGGGGCGACCTTGCTCATTTCCTTCTCCCTTCTTGGAACACTGCTCTGAGTTAAATAGACAAGAGCATCAGTGTGGTTAGGGGGATTAAATAAAAAGAAAGCCCAGTGAAGAGGAAAAACTTGGCAAGCTGAACTGAGAGCTTGCCAAGCTGTGGTATTACGCCTGGAGGAGGGGCGTGGGCGCCTCTTAACACGCTGAAGATGCTGCCGTTTTGTGTGTCTCAGTCTAATGTTGCTTCTGGGCTCTGGCTACGTTTACAACATGGCTAAGTCTACAATGTCCCCGGGGGAGAAGGGTGAAGTGGTTTCATGTCAGATTAGGTCTTTTAGCTATACAAGCACACTACGCAGAGCGGATCAAAAGAACAACAAAATGAATTGAAACAATGCAAGTTAAAATGTGCAGAATGACAGCGAGGGAAGGAGATGATGATGATGGCGAGTCTGAAGCTAGATTTATGCTTCAACGACACAAAGTGAGACCAAGTCTGTTGACACTTTTTTTTTAATCCATTGAAAATAGGTGGCGGCAAGTATGACGATGCAGTCGAGGTTCAGTGATTGATTGTTGCATGGGCTAAATAGGGCTTCAACTGCATGCTGTGGTGCTTCAGTTACTTAATCCTATTTGTCTCTTACGCAAAGTATTTCGTATTCGAGCATTCTCAGAGCTCCATTTATAACCATTTCCTATGGAAAGGTCCTTGCAGGCACAAACTAATGAATGCTCCATGGCGGTCCGCTTGGGGTCCACCATAATGTCTGAGCTGCCTAGCAATGGGCATGAAAAGCCCAATAGTCAAGTCATCTAATGTGGAACAGGTACAAGTTCACAGTTGTAAGCACCAAAAACGTTGTGGTATTGATTACGAGATTGTGAGGTCCTCAGCAATGATTTGTGTCTATTCGTCGAGGATTATTTACAACGCAGCGGGGCCCAAGCAAAGCCAAATTAACCATTTCCTGAACGAGTCATGCATTTCTCGTGATGGAAGGCTTTGCGACGCGTTTCCTGAAGATACCTGCTATCTCGGTTCCAGACGAGTTTACCACTGCAGAGCAGGTGGTCAACTAATACGTACTGTACATGCCTATCCCCAATGGTACCAGATCATGGTTGCTCTCTCTAGTGTTGTGGCTGTGGCCGTCACTCACTTCGAAGTTGTAGTTCGACATGTATGACGGTATTGAGGGCACTGTCTCTTTTGACTTAAATATCCCAGTGATATTTGCTTAACCCAGTCTTCTACCCCGAGCCATCCCAAACTAGCAAAGTGTGTTGGCACTAGGTGGGTCATGGGCTTAAGGCCGAGAAGTAGTCGTATCAGTTGATTATATAACAGGCTGATTTGAAACATTTGGGCCAGAGGTTCTTCCTTTGCCTACTGGAAGTGTGCATGCAAAGTTTCATGCCGATCAGTCCTGCAGTGACCAAGATTAGCTGTTTACAGATGGACAGACTCGCAGGACCGAAAACATAATCCCTCGCCTCGTCGGCCGTTCCGGCCTGGCGTGGATGAAAAGAAAAACAGGAAATGCCCATCCCTAGCACAAACTTGGCAGACATCTGTCTGTGTGCTTTTAGTTGACTATGAACAGGTGAATTGTTCCATCTTGTTGATCTATCTCACACCTGGGCTCAACCCATGCCTTAGTTACATACTCCGCGTACAAAACACATCTTATGTGATTTTGTTCTTCTCATGATTACGTAAATAACCACCGTCAAGTGCCGACTGTTGAAATCGTGGGGTCATTGGGGAGGACAGGGAAGTGAATGAGCGATCGCTCCTCCCCTAGTTGAAAAAGAAACATGTCATGTTTGACGAGCAAACTTTCTCACTGAAGCATAAATCCGGCTTTAGCCCACTGTCACGGTGCTGTCCCTGATCTAAATTCAAACATATGCTGCAGGGTGGAAGTTTCATTATGATTCGTGATTGCTGTCTCAAATAGGTCATTATAACCATATCCTGACACGAAAAGGAGAACAAAGGGCACTGTGTGTGTGTGTGTGTGTGTGTGTGTGTGAGTGTGTGTTTCCAAAAAGAGAAGGAAGCGGTGGGTGCTTGGCGTTAACTGTCGGTTGGTGTTAACGGTGTTTGCAATGTGTTACCTCCAGAGACTGCCTCGTATGGCGGAGGCATGTCCAGGTGAGAGAATGGCTCAGCTGGTGGCAGCGAGGTGGAGGGTTCTTCTATTGACCCATCATCCTGGACACCATACCAACTAGGCCAGATGGATGTTTGCTACAGAAAGAGAGGGAGAGAGAGGCAGAGACAATGATTTATACACGCAGAAGCAAAAAGAGGAAGATTATTAAGGGGATGCACACAGACGCATTACAAAATCACATACAAACACACGTAGGGGAATCGAACTAATCCATTATAAAAATAATACATTTATTAAAAAAATCGGTTAATAATATATTCCTATTTTGGGCGTGTCATTATAGGCAAAAGGTTTCAAAGAATTAAACATGTTTGCAAGTGCAAATAGCCGAGCTACAAGCTCGGAACGCTTCGCATTGCAACACGTTGTGATCTTGTAGATCTGCTATTTTCACTACCTTTGCACGACACTGCGACGAAGTATAAACCAACGCTTAAGTGGTTAATCGATAAATTGATATACATTACAAATATGATTTAAAAAAAAGTTCTCCTCGATAGTCGCAGCCCTAAACACATGCACATTAGAGTAATGCGCACACATAATGCACATATTTGTGCGTGCAAAGCAAAGTAGATGGTTTCACAGCCGCAAATGATTACAAGACAGTTAGTGGGACAGTTGGTCAGGTTATACTGCAGTCTCACACATGGGAGTCATGGTAACATGGTGACTTGTTCCTCCAGCACGCTTTGCTCTCAACTCTTTGCTATTATAGGCCAGTGGTTTTCAACCCAATTATTTATTTGGCATTTGAGCCACGGACCACCATTTTATGAGATTTAGCCTCTCAGACCCAAGACTTAATATTTTGTTATCGTTGGATAAGATTTTGTCCACAATTCCATGCTGTATTGATGTTGGTACCATAGGAGAGATAACAGGCAAACGTTGATCAAAATAACATTCTTTCATTAAGTAAATGCAGATGTTCAACAATAATTTAACTCTTGAGAGCGTAAAGTCATTTTACGCTCTCAAGAGTAAAAAATCTATGATAAGGGTCCATTTGGTTTCCAATGTCGGCCATCATTCTTTGACGACATAGGTATCAACAATTATGCTCATAACAAATGCATTGCGACGTGAGGTTGTAGAGCGGCAATTTTTTATAGAGCTTATGTGGTTAAATAACAGTTTATTTGTGTATTTTATATTTATTTGTTTGCTTTGCTTTTTCATCAAATATTGGTCAAAACATTGGTAATTGGTTGTCTAGCACTCTCCAAAATCGGGATTCAACTGACCATCAAAGATGTTAAATCATACAACGGCCACAATGACAGAAAGCTAAAAACATGAATTTGGTCAGAAGTTAAAAGGCAAAAGTTTTCGCGTTGTTCTTTGTTTTAATTCAACTGAAATGTGAAGTCCCTTGACAGAGGTTCATTTCCACGGCTTCCTTGGTATTTGATGTACTACAAAGAAAAGAGGAAAAAAGAACTGATAAAAAAAGAAAATGACTTTACAAAACACAAGACCATTCTTCATGTGCTACCAAGGCAACTGTGTGGGCAGAACCAAATAAAGTTGAGGCCTAATAATCAATGTATCAATTTCATCTCTCTCTGGGGCCCACGTGTATCACACTTCTCAGATTAGTAAGTGCTCATCTGAGATCAACTTGTCTTTTCGTGTAACCATGTACAAGATGGTCAAAGAGGCTTTGTTGAGTGATACTACCTCAACTCCAACTTCCACTAATGATTCACAAGACTGGAGAGGGACTAAGAGAGACAGTGAGAGGTTAGGGAGGGAGGGAGAGAGAGAGCGTTTCTCCAGGGAACTATCAGGGCACCAGGTTATTGATGACCAGGGGGACCTCCCTGCTGCAAATTCCATTAAAATTTTACAGGGAACATTACACAAAGTCAAGGAGGAAAGGCAGAGGAGACGAGAGGAGAGAGAGGAAGAGAAGCTTGTAGGGCGATTCTGAAGCCAACAATATGCAAATCACGGCGGCAGTCATGCCCAAAACGAGGCCAGGCGAGCGAGTGCCTGCACCAAGCAGTTGATGGCCTTGCGCATCGACGAGCATGGCGTCCAAGCCGGCAAGCCATGGTCTGCATAATAATCAAGAGTGGGTTATCACCCGTTTCAAAGTTTAGTTAACAGGCTGGATAGCTATATAATGTAAACAGAATGGCGGCATGTAGGGATGTACGATACAGACATTTTGGCCGATATCCCATAACTGATTAATACCGTTATACAGTAAGTAACGGTCATTCTGCATGCAGTTGCAGACTTCTAAACAACATTGCATTCTTATTACCTGATTTATTAGACCTACTGATGGACATATTAGTTCAAACAACTTAAACGTTGTAAAGATGTAACACATACTTAACATTTTTCCAACTTGTTACTTCGTTTTTATTTGTTCTACAGGTAGACCCTTTTGAAAGATTCCCCAGAAAACACAGATTTACTCTGCTGCCTTCAATCATCACAATAGGGTTTTTCTGCTTCACATACAATCCTAAATATTACAAAATAGCAGCTAAAAATATCAGGATTGTTTTCCGATACTAATTTTACATAAATTGCATTATTTAGGTGGATATCAGCCGATACGATCACTGATTAATTGTGCATCCCCAGCTGAAAGTGGATGCCTGTTACTTTGCACGTGATTGGATTTGGAAGACAATACACCGGAAGACAAAGACTGAAAGCAAGAGGAATGAGAAGAATGTGAGGGGGCAGTCAGCAGGATTGATAAGAGACTAAAGAGTAGGGGGACGTGCGTGCGGGAAGGAGGTGAGTCAATTACAGGCCTGCTGTGGCCAGCAACAGGTCATTAAACCTGGGCAGGGTGTGGCCGAGGAGAACAGCAAGATGCACCACTGGACTGTGAAATGCTTATAATATTATTAGTTACCTTTTGCGGTTGTTTACATCTATCTACATAAATATGTTTAGACATTTTTTGCCTTCTAATTTCATCTACAAAAAGGACATGGTGTCGGTGAACTACACAGGACACAACCACTCACGTTATAGTGGAGTCTTGAACTAAGAGCCCGAGACAGAAATCTCCTCATTACGGCTTCATTTATTTTTCTAAGATTGGGGTATTTCCTGTTAAACAAGAATTCCATGCTATGCTAAAAATACATTTGGCCTTAGGTCTCTCTGTCAAACAAACAAAGAGGAAAAAACACTAAAGGCTGGAACAGGGTAAGGTTAATTAAGCATTTTTTTTAAAACTTGCCTTTAAGGTTTATGTTCTGGGGGGGTGGGTGCATCGGGGCTGCATCGTTTATTATCATCTCTAATCACATTGTTATACGTCTACCATTTGCCAGTTCATTGAACTATCTTAATTGTTCCTTAAAATTGGACGACAGGTCAGAGATAGGCGTTTTCTGTGATCTCAAAGGCCCAAGAATTCAAAACTTCTAACCCCAAACTTTGTATAACAGATTTGGATTTTGGGTAGCTAAACAAAAAAATGTGATCACACAATTTGATATCTAATCTGTGATTGTTGAATTATTATTATGTGAATAAGAAATATAAGTTTGATTTATCAATATCTTTAACACCCAAAATGCAAATCTGATCCACTCGGATAGTGATTAAACGTTTTCGACTCTTGGGCCCGAAGCATTTTGAAGAGGGTTTGGAGTCATGGAGATTGCTTCCAGGTGTATCAGAGAGCGGGCAGCAAAACAATGTCAGCATTAAGGAATCTGGTTCCTGTGGGGAGTTCAGCCAGTCACCAAACAGCATGCTTCAACCATGTTGGTTGGTGACTGGTTGAGCTCACCACACACCACAGGCCAACACTGTCCACACTGCGGTGAGGAGTCGAGACTCATCAGTAATAATAACAACATTTATCAACTCCAGCTCCAGCTAAATTAGTTACAATTAGTTACTAAATTAGCGTCACAATCATTTTAACCATATGTTATACTTTGGCTATTCAAAAATAGCAGATATACAAGCAAGCTCATAGTGCGGCACCGAGTGCCTATGAGCTTGTAGATCTGCTATGTTTTTTTAAATCGTGTACATTTGTGCAAATCTTTGAAATATATATATTTTTTTTAAGCGAACATGTTTAACTCAAATCTTCTTGGGGGTCACTGTCACAAAATATGAGATGGGGGTCCACAACCAAATATGTATCATTTTGGGGGTCCTTCACATGAAAATGTTTGAGAACCACTGCTCTAAAGGAAAATAAATAAAAGGGCCTGTACTCTAAAGCTACTTTCAATGAAAAAATTATGAAATAATGATTATAATTATTGATAAACTTCTAACACCTATAATAAAGAGATTTAGGCATCCCAGTGTATTTCAGTCATACAAAAGGAGTTTTAAACCTAACAGCAGGGCTGCAAATATCCTGAAAAGTAAACATTCACATGTCATAAATCAAATGTCTGTGATCAAACAAGCATTATGAGAGTCAGCCAGGGGAGTGCCATAAACTACACCCAATCTCACGCAGATGATCCAAAGTTTGGATCATTGCATTACAGCATGTGCAAAAGCAGCAGAATGGATTGACTAAATAACAAGTGCTACTACTGCAGTGACAGCCGGGAGTTCCAACTCAAATGAGCAAAACATTCAAATTAGATTTTGAGTTTCCACAGGAAAGTTTAGGCATACTACACCGGTCCTACTATCTGTGTGTTTACTGACCCTGCTGGCACAAAAACCTTCACACCCCTCAGTGAAATTTGACAAACTTACTTGATACCACTCCAGTTAAACAAAGCCTCTTTTGCACATTCACCATAACTCCCTCACTGAGAAGCACGTCGACTCAGAAACTCATGACTTTGCAATGGCTCAGACGTCAGAAGGGTCAACAACTAAAAACAAAAATGTATGCGCAACCAGAATGTGCCCACAGGCATGTACACCTACAAACATGCCCTGGCGGTACCTGACTACAGCCCACACGCTCGTTTCTGTAATAACCCATGAACCTTAACTAGATGCAGATCAGTCATTCCATTCCAAGTGAAAGTGAGTCATCAAAAACCATAATGCATTCTCAAAGAGGAAGCGAGAAACTTCACAGAACATGCAACAGGCATTTCCCTAATTGTTTTTACACTTACACTCTGTCTCTCACACATTTGGTGGAGGTAGGCCCTTCCTCCAACAATGACTATCTGAGCATTGCGTGGGTTGCTCAGGTACGCTGCCAGTTGCCTCTGTCTCGACCGGTACCAGCAGACATAGAAGAATATCTTGATGATAATGAATATGATGACCACTCTAAAAAAAAAAAAAGAAGCAGAGAGAGCGAGGGTGAGGGCCGGGGGTTGGGTAACCGGAACAGTCGGCCCCTGAGAACACTACACACCATTAAAAATATATATTTAGTCATTTAACTTTTTTTTTTATGAACGAGAGACCAAATGCATATAATATTACATTTAAGGCGCGATGACGATATTTCTACAAAATGCTACAAAACATGCGATAGCCAGTCATTTTGGCGATAAACAAGAAGTTATGGGTAAATATGTGTCTGGCAATGAGGTACCATGCTCAAATCATGTATACTTTACTTCTGACAAATTTCCAAAGATTACACGTATTCTTTTTTCTATAAAAAAAAACAACCAATTAACGTTTAGGTGCACTGGACCTGTATTCAGGGGGTGGGCTTCTTCTGTCTGATACAAAGTCCACTTAACCCATTAAGACCGGGAACGCATCTGTCATTTTAGATTTTAACCACTTTAACCATTATTTTAGACTTTGGGCTATACAAAAATAGCAGATATACAAGCTCATAGCGTGGAGCTTGTAGATCTGCTATTTTTGAAATATCATGAAAAGTTGTGCAAATCTTTGAATATATATATATATTTTTAAGCAAACATTTGTAACTAAAATCTTTGCTTCTAGGGATCCCTGGAACTAAATAATTTGAGATGGGGATCCGCGGCCAAATGCATATAATTTTGCGGGTCCTTGACATGAAAAGGTTTGAGAACCACTGATATTATAGCAACATGAGTGTTTCAGAAAACTCCCCAGAAGCAAATATTTGAGGTTAAAAATATTCGCTTAAAAAAAAAAATCACACAATTAAAAATAAATAAATAGAAGATCTACAAGCCTATCTTTTGAATAGCCCAAAGTATAGAATAATGGTTATAGCTAAAAACCTAAAATGACACAGTATGCGTTCCCGTATTGAATGGGTTAAAAATGAGAGAGGATAAATTCTTATTGCACAACAATACTTACATGTACCAGTACAGCTCCATGCTTGTGAGATCCCAATCACTGAACACTGGGGCTCATAGTCAGCCACCAACTTATCCCTGTAGAGGGATCAAAAGTAGTTCTGACAAAAGGTGCTTTCCAGGAAACTAGTTACAATACCAACTGAGTTACTTTAATATCACATTATTACATAATACAGTAACTCATCTCACCTTAATAAAACCAAACCATCACTGATCAGATAGGCTTAAAGTTAGTGTCTGAGTAACTACTAAGTTACATAGCAAGAGGTTTTTAAGGTTAGAGCAGTGGTGGAAAGTGACTAAGTAGATTTACTCAAGTACTGTAGAGCATTTGACATTTTCAGATTATGATTACAAAACGTATATTAACCACTTAGGCCCTATATATATATATATATATATATATATATATATATATATATATATAGTCTATTTACGGCATCTATTTTTATTGAAAATAGACGATCTACATGCTCACAATGCCTCAAAATATTTGTATACATTTGAAAACTTGTGAAATGGGACATTCTGCATAATGAGTATTTCTACTTTTGGTACTTTAAGTACATTTTGATACCAATACTTACAATACTAAGTACATTTTTAAGGCCGGACTTTTACTTGTACGAGACTATTTCTACCTTGCAGTATTGATACTTTTACTCGAGTACTTTTCCGACCACTTAAAGTAGTTTTGACAGAGGGTGTTTTCCGGAAACCATGTACAATACCAATGGAGTTACTTTAATATCACATTACCATATTATAACTACTAAGTTAAGTTACATAGCAAGTGGAAACAACTGTTGAGATTACTTGTTTGCTAACACAGTGGAGGTTTTTAAGGTTAGAGAACAAACAACTCACCTGAATTCAGGTAATGGAGTTACTTAAATATCACATTATTACATACACAGTCAATCATCTCAATTTAATAAAACAAACCATCACTGATCAGATAAGTTAGACTCTGTCTGTGTAGCTACTAAAGTTACATAGCATGTGTAACTACTAAAGTTACACAGCATGTGTAACTACTAAAGTTACACAGCAAGTGGAAACAACTGTTAAGATGACTTGTTTGCTAACACAGTGGAGTTTTTTTTTTTTTAAAGGTTTAGAGCATTCAGGTTCTCAACGTGGGGTCTGGGGACCCCCAACGGTCTTTGAGGGAGTTCCAGGGGGTCCCCAGCTAAATGATGGATAGTTAACCAAATGTACCCTTGTGGGTCTGTAACTCTGAGAGTGTACAAATGGAACATTTGGTTCCATTTGTACACTCTCAGAGTGAAATTAACATTGATTTTACAAGTAGTTAGAGAGCGTGGTGGTGACATTTGGGATCCAATTGGGGTCCCAGAGATAGAAATGATATTAAATGGGGGGTCCGTAGCCTAATGCATGTCAAACTGGGGGTCCTTGGAATTAAAATGGTTGAAAACACACTGCCTGAGCCATACAAATCTTCTCATATGTGGATCACATCTGGCATATTTTTTCAAATGGGGGTCCGCGGGCTAATAAGTGTCAATTTGGGGGTCCTTGACTTGAAAAAGTTTGACAACCACTGGTTTAGAGAACTAAACAATTCAGCTGAATTCATGGTTTTCGGGTCAACTTACCACCAGGGCGATGAGGCCGAGCAGACCTGCTGATCAGAGAACACTTGGAGGAAGGTGTCTCATTTCTCTTCTCTAGCTTCAGCTAGCTCTATGCTATGGCTTAGCACTAACCAGGCCACAACAACAACAAACACATCAATAACAACAACACATGGACGGACTGGAAGACCCGAGTCAAGCGTTACGATGTGTATTTCTATTATACTATGATAATATAATCATATGATAGTAGCATTAAACTTGTCAGGTATAAACACAGTTAGCAGTAAACGGGTAAAAGCTGTTGTTCACTCACTACTCTTCAACGAGTCTCCTCCTAAGCTAACTAGCACGTAGCACACAGTTCTTATGTGGTGTTGCCAGATGTTGTGTGAAAGAAACAAGCAACCGGGTCTATGAAAACAAGCCCAAAGGAAGCGACTTGGATCGCTTCTTATATATAATATTTTAGTAAAATACGTTTTGTGGGCTTGTGGATCTGCTATTTTCCAAAAAACATGTTTTAAAAAAGTGAAAAATGTGGAATATTTTTTAAACATGATTAGAATGTTTTAGTTACTCCACTGCGCACCCTACAGATCTTGTCAATAAAAAAGGTCAATTGACCAGCTCTGTAGGGGGCGCAGTGGAGTAACTAAAAGGTTTTTCCTTTCGTTGAAATATTTTCTTTTCTGGCCAAAAAGTGTATTTTGGTCTAGATGTGAGGTGGGGGGCTAGGTAGGGTGTTGCCACTAATGAAAATAGGCTTTCAACATCTTAAAACCGTCTTTGTTTTGGTAAGTAGCGAAAGTGTATTTTTTGTTTTTACTACAGACGAGAGGTTGCGCATCCTGCACTACCGCGGGTGTGCGGGCAACGGCTCGAAGAACTCCTTCTAACGCTATAGACCAGAGCTACTAACACAAATATTGCAAGAGAGTCCCTGGAGCAAAACATTTTCAGATGGGGGTCCTCCAGGACAAATGCATATTACTTTGGAGGTCCTTGACATAAAAATGTTTTGAGAATCACTGGTTTCAACCATAATAAAAATAGAAAATAATAATACAAAAAAAGCATTGGAAACAAGCCCAAATAAGAAACTAAACTTTAGAAACAAGCCCCAAAAAAACGCAACGGGTTCGACTACCAATATTTACAAGCCCAAAGTAGCTTATAATAAGCAGACCTGGCAACGCTGGTCCTTCTTCGCTGCACACTCACAATGCTGTACTGGCTCAAAAGTGGGCGGTGATCCTGTTACACCGCCAATGGTGACCCATCGAACACAGTGACCCCCAGCGTTCGCTTTGTTCCGGGGTCCGTCAACAAAAGCATGAATTCAATTCAGGATGAAAATGAAATACATAATACAAATGTGAAGTAGAATTAAATAAACACAACACAAAGACAAGGCATAAAAGGACGGTCAAAGTAGTAGCCTGGCTGGAAATGTCAAATTTAGAAACATTAAACACTACTAAATCATATTAGTGATGCGCAACATATGAATGTTTACTTGATATTTATGTTTATGTCAAGTTAAAATCTAATTATCACATTGTTTTCCTATGGAAAATGTTTTCCTCATAAAACGAAACGAAAACAAATGGAAAGCCACAGAAATCGATAGGTGGCCAATGTTTTTGTAACAACTGGAAAGTTCCGCATGGAAAACATGTGATGCAGTGTAGGTGAGAAGCCTCTACTGTCAAAATGGAGGTACTGCACTTAAATTATTACCAGAGTTATAGGTTATTAGTTATTACACATTTTGTACTTAAATAAAAGTACCAATACTGCAATATAGAAACACTCTGTTATAAGTAAAAGTCCAGAATTCAAAATGTACTTGAGTAAAAGTACAAAAGCATTGTATCAAAATGTACTTAAAATTACCAAAAGTAGTAAGTACTCATTATTCAGAATGTCCCATTTCACAAGTTTTCAAATTAAAAAAATCTTTTGAAAATAGCAGATCTACAAGCTTGTAGGCTATTTTCAAGTGGCCAAAATGTGAGCTGAAGTGGGTAATATATGTTTTCTAATAATCAAAATCTACAAAGTAACCAGTAACTACAGTTTTCAAATAATTGTAGTGGAGTAAAGGTATAATATTTGCCTCTGAGATGTAGTGGAGTAGAAGTAAAAGTACAGAAAATTGGAAATACTCCAGTAAAGTAAAAAATACCTCAAAATTGCACTTCAGTACAGTACTACGTTGCATTTAACTTAAACACAATATAAGCAAATGACCACGATACGGAAACATGCAAAGGAGCAATGACAACATCTTTGTGAAATCCAAGTTTGTTGTTGGTATTCAAATATGCACATAGCCAAAAATAATAAGTCAAGAAACAATATATTTCCCATTTATTACAATTGTAAAGCCTTGCCCAAGATTGGGGGTATGATGAAAACAAGTAAAAGTCACTATTTTCAGTGCAGTTGTGATTCTGGGCAAATGTATAGAGTCTAAGAAATCTTTCTCAAATTGGATACCAACAGCACAATACAATTTAAGATTTCGTTCACCACAAAAATCATGCGCTTTACAAAAGGTCTGCCACCAAAGCATAGCATTATTGTTCAAATACAGTTTGCAGGTTGCACAATCTTTCACAGAAACCCCAAATCGTTGCTTCTATTTAACCAAAGAAAATATGTGATCTATTTGGCAACCTGTCTTTTAGACACACATTCTTGTATTGTTCAGACTCAGTCCCCACTAGTATTAGACTGTGAGTGTATTAGTACTGTAGCATTCAGAAAATGCCAATCCCAACCATGTTATCTGTCAATCAATGCTCGAGCCTACATTTGATCAATGGAGCAGAACCCCAGACTGGTGGTTGTCCTTTCTCAATCATATCGGTTATCCTCTACGATGATGGTCCGTCTTGGGTAGGTCTCTACTTCCACAAATATGTAACGAAACACATACTTTCCCGTTTCAGGATCCTGCAAAGGACAAAAGTACATATTATATTATATACCGATGTTTTCATCCAAACCATCTTAGTTGCATAACTGTTAAGCTTTTGGACCCCGGTTTAAATAAATAATCACCTCTTTTGATTCTGAATGAACAGTTCCTTTGCGGCCTGGTTCTGCACCCTCGATGTAAAACTTGAGTCTCATGTACTTCAGGCCGTCCTTCAGGTACTCCATATGACTACCACACACACACACACACACACACACACACACACACACACACACACACACACACACACACACACACACACACACACACACACACACACACACACACACACACACACACACACACACACACACACACACACACACACACACACACACACACACACACACACACACACACTTTATTATGGTATTGCACTTGCGATTCCCTGTTGCTTACAACTCTCTATGGCATAGAGCTGCCAGACTGGAATCACATAATTGGCACTGTTCCCTTTTAGACAGTAAAAGTAAAGTGCAGAATACTATATATATTTATTTTTTACTTAAGTACATTATACTCAAGTAAATGTACTTTCATTACTGTCCACCACTACAAATATGGACATGCCTGATGCCTCATCTGACAATATAGCTGAACACTCTGATCAAAGCGACACATTGTCAGCACGATAACCCGGCAACACCAGGCAAGCTGATAATAAACACTCCGAAAAGCGGAAGCGCTGCATTTTCTGCCATTGCCACCTTTTAGTGGGACAAAATTCTCAGTCAGACTCAAGCTGACATATTAACGGCATTCTTACCTGACTTGCTGTCTCCTTCCTCTGCGGGTGGTCTCACCATAACACTTTATTGGCTCCCCAAATGCACCAATTACCTACAATTTAGAAGAGCTAAATATTATTAAGCTGCTCATATTTGTTTCACGACTTAATGGCCCCCATTTATCAAACTTGCGTCGACCCAAAAATGTAATTATCGGCTCGCCATTTATCAATCTATCGTCAATTTGAAGTGAGCATGGCCAACAATCAAATTTCATTTTTCTCACAGTTTCAGCTTGTGTACGCAAATGTATTTCTATATATGTGGTCCAGCATAGTCGAAGAATCTCACAGGCATCTAAACATACTATTCACTCGGAAATATATAACCTATGATCAGACATTACTGTACCTCTGGGTGTAACCTGACTAGGTCAAAAGCTTTCCCGTAGATTTTGTTTGGGCTTGATGAAGAGAACAGCTCCTGGAAGACCACATATAGCAACCCCCCTAAAAAAAAGAGTGCAAGACAAGTACACAAGTATTTGATAAACATGTGCTAATCTAGATGAGACCTCACAATGTATAACTCCTCATCTATTTCATGAGGCTACATGGATGGACGATAGCCCCATATGTACTGTATGTGCTCATTGAAGGAAGTTTACACATGTTCATATCAGTGCTGCTGTGAATGCCGTCCTGTGACTCCAATCATGTACAGTGACATTGTACACGACTAAATATATGTATTCTGCAAGCCAAGAACTTTTAAATGGTTATGATTACTAGATGACAAGAGCTGACCCCGGGCATTCACAGCAACACTAAACACGTGTACACTTACACTTACAATGAGCACATACAGTATGTATGGGGCACACAAAATCATAGGTGTCATTACAATTACACCGGACCAACTGCAACATACCTGTCAATTTGTGTGCCCCATTAAACATATTATGCACCCATTGAAGGAAGTTCTTTTGTGTGTGAAGATATTTGACAACATAAACGTTTTTTTTTGCCAGAACATTTAAATGAATATGATAACAACTAGATGACAGGAAGCAGGAACTGACCCCATGTTGCAGGCAGGAAATTTACATTGAGTGTGCTATGGCTTTATAGAATACATGTCATGCATGCAATGTATGGAATATAAGCCCTTTCTAGGGCTAGGAATCAGGATGGATGCCAGCTTTCTTATGTCACCCCACAACCACAAGGCATTAGCAGTCACCTGTTACTCCGAGTCCGATGAGTACCACTATCAAGTAGGTGAAATCTCTGCCTGCGTCCTTTACTGTCAGTGGGAGGGAGACAGATATAATTTATTAACTTCAGTTAATCATAATAATCTGACTTAATATGAACAGTGGTGTAAAGTAACTAGGTACATGTACTCAAGTACTGTAATCAAGTACAATTTTGAGTTATTCTTTATTTTCTTCAGTATTTACAATTTTCACTTGTACTTCTACCCCACTGCATCGCAGAGGAAAATATTGTACTTTTACTCCACCACAGTTATATGAAAACTTTAGTTACTAGTTACTTATAATTATTATTACAAAACACATTAACCACTGAAAATAGTAGATCTACATGCTCACAATCCGTCGCATCGCGACGCATTGTGAGCTTGTTAGGCTATTTTCTAAGATGTGTTTATACATTTTGAACTTGAAATGAGACATTCTGCACAATGAGTACTTTTACTTTTGGTACTTAAAGTATATTTTGATACCAAAACTTTTGTACTTTTACTCAAGTAAATTTTGAATACAGGACTTTTACTTGTAGCAGGGTACATCTACATTGCAGTATTGATACTTTTACTTAAGTAATACATGTGAGTGCTTCTTCCATCACTGAATATGAAGTAGTGTTAGCACTGTCTGTGGCTAATCATTATATTATATAGCTGACTGTACTGGGCTTCAGTGGTGTAAAAAGTACTCAAATGTTTTACTTAAGTAAAAGTATCAATACTGCAATGTAGACATACTCTGTTACAAGTAGAAGTCTGGAATTCCAAATTGACTTGAGTAAAAGTAATGTCCCATTTCACAAGTTTTCAAATGTATTCAAATCTTTTGAAAATAGCAGCTTGAGAGCTTAGATCTGCTATTTTCAAATGTCCGAAATGTATATAGAGCTGAATGTATGTTTTATAAGAACAATCAAAATCTACAAAGTAACTACAATGTTCATATAATTGCAGTGGAGTAAAACGTATAATATTTGCCTTTGAGATGTAGTCGGGGGGGGGGGGGGGCAAAAGTACTGAAAACTGGAAATACTTCAGTAAAGTAAAAAATACCTCAAAACTGTACTTAAGTACAGTACTTGAGTAAATGTACTTACTTTACACCACTGGTACATGGGGCTTACCCTTTTGTGCAGCCGAAGGTTGTGGTGTTCCTCGTTGGTACTTGGAGATCTGCCCACCTTGTCTCTCTTCAGGTTTGAGTTTCTGTCTAACCACAGAGTCGAGACAAATGTCCCGTCTTTGTATACAATAAACATTGTTGTTGCCTCTGGCAGATGAATAATTAGTACCATGTGTCTTTCTGAAGAAAACAATGCCTGATGATGATGTTGTTATCGATGCAGTCCTCTGAATAAACAGGCTGATCTGTGTGTGTCTGCATGTCTGTTGTAAATGTCGCTGCACGGCTTTTAATATCAAGGAATACGCCATGACTCTCTGTCTGCTGCTAGCCTGGACACTGAGTTCTATGTTGTCACTATAAATGGTCAGTGAGCAATGTAACAGCTGGGTTTCAAAACAACAACGTCTCACCTACACCGTACAATGTCACGATCTGTGCCATGAATGCGTTTTGATGAAAAGGAAATAACAATTTATTCATATATCCATGGAAATAACCTGTCCTGCACGCTAATAGTGTCTGCACATTGCACAGGTCTTCTTATCTTCAGCACAGCTTGCCTGCCTGCCTGCCTGTCCTCTGACTGCGACGCTCAATTATGTCGTCAGAACACAGAAGTAATCACACAAGCATCATGGGAAATTGAGTCCTTATAACATGGTGTCGTCACCAGTCTCACTACGACTACAATTTGAAACACTGCTAACATAGAATGATTTAATATATATAAAAGCATTCTAGAAGGCTTTTATATATATATATATATATATATATATATATATATATAAAAATATATATATATATATATTTATATATATATATATATATATATATATATATATATATATATATATATGTATATATATATATATATATATATATATATATATATATATATATATATATATATATATATATATATATATATATATATATATATATATATATATATATATATATTAGATAGAATAATAAAAAATAACAGACATGAGAAAATCAGTAAATCAGTTTATTGAAAACATTCTCTCCAGCATTATGTGTATAAATAATAGATGCAAATGGATTTAAGACATCATTGTGCCATCAAATAAACTAAAAATACCCATCCATCCATCTTCAACCGATTATCCGGAATCGGGTCAAGGGGGTATCAGTTCCAATAGAGATTTCCAGTCTTCCCTTTCCCCAGCAACATTAGCAACTTCCTCCTGGATGAACCCGAGGCGTTCCAATAATCGCCCCATCTGGTCCTTGGTCTGCCACGTGGTCTCTTCCCAGTGGGACGTGCAGCGAAGACCTCCCTAGGGAGACACACGGGAGGCATCCGTACTAGATGCCCGAACCATCTAACCGGGCTCCTTTCCAAGTCAAGGAGCAGCGGTTCTACTCCGAGTCTCTCACGGATGACTGAACCTCTCACCCTGTCTCTAAGGGAGAGGCCGGCCACCCGTCTGAGAAAACTAATTTCGTCCGCTTGCAATATATATAACACCAATTTCAGTGGATGGAGGGATAGAAATGTAGGCTAGTTGTTAAGTCATAAAATGTAACAATGTATGAATATGATATATTAACCTTTTTTTTCTTTTTTCTTGCGGTCTTGATTTCTGAACAGGACTGTATGGTATGTTCAGAACTCAAACAACAGCCTAAAGCTGTAAATGTAACATGACACCAAAGTAATAAGCAAAATGTGTGTTCAGCAGCTAAAATGTCTCTTATTTTTTATTTTGTTAACATTTTGTTTTACGTGAGAACGAGAAAAAAATATATATAAAAAAAAGATTCTTGTTTTCATTCCAAGAACAAATGTACATTAAAGGTATTTTATTTTTCTTAAAAGAGTTTCAGTCCAGTATTTCAAATTATCGGTGTCCCATGGCTTGTCAATCCTAGCCACTTGTGGAACACGGGTAAATGCACCTTTGTAATCCAAAGAAGAAGAAGAATGTATACGCAATACACCAAATGCTTTTTCTTTTTTTCTTTTGTTCCTCACCACAACACTCTATATGGGTAAAGTTGTTCACTGTAACAGTTCAGTCAAGATGCACAGGGAAGAGAAACGTTAGTTCCACAAGTTGTCAAACTTGGCAAGATGCAGAGGAATGATGCATCTGTCTGAAGTATCTGTAGAGAAATGAAAACACTATTACTTTAGGTTCAGTCTGGGCCCCCAAAATTGTTCTCATCTATTGCCTGGTCTTCTTGTGGGTGAATTGGCGCCGAAGGCACATTATCAATGAGGTGTCGACTCCCATCTACACTAGTAGACAGGTTTGTGTAGAAACGCTTTCAACCATGAATTATTCATCATTATTGACATCCACGTTAGCACATAAGACAACATACAACACAAATCAGCACATTGTACACGTACAAAAGCAAAATATTTTATTTGATATCGGTAGGGTAAAGTGTGTGTGGACAGAAAAAGTGTAGGGAGTAATACAAGTAGCATGGAAGTAAATAATGTATACATACAATACATAAAGTAATGCACACACATACAGTAAAATGAACACAGCAAAAGAAATTGAAGGCAAAAGTTAGAGAGAGAGAGATGCCTAATTTATGCTCCGTCCTTTGTTGTCTGCCGAAAATAGGACATGTATAAGCTCACAACGCGTTGTGAGCTTATAGATTATTTTGGGCATGCAACACCGTGAGATAAAGCGAGAGCAGAAAGAGAGAGAGAGAGAGAGAGGGAAAGAGATAGCAAGAGAAATTCTTCTCATATACTTGTAACATTCAGTTTGTATTTTGGCTCTCCACAATGAAGGCTTTGTGAAATGCTAACTATAAAACAACAGCTCCCTGGTTTGTATTAGTTGAGTGTGTTCACTATACTGACTGTTAGTACCCTAGTTTTCAGCACCAGAGCAAACTTTTCATGGTCCGAAATGTGATAGTGATGGTTTGGACAAATAGTATTAAGGAATACTTCCTTATGTTTTAACCTATTTGGAGTATTTTAACCTGTTTGGAGTACTCCATGGGTGCAATTAACCTTATCAGGAGGACAGTTCAAATCATAACCGGTAAGTTGTAAGCCATTTTCAAATCCCATCTGGCAATTAAATAAACTAAAAACAAAGGATGTACAATTACAATTCTTATTTGGCTGAGGTTTGGAATTGATGATCTAAAGCAAGTCCACTACAATTTAATCATATCCAGATATGGAGATATCTGGAAGTTACATAACGTAGGACACACTACTAAAGTACAAACGGAACACTGACTTCATGAGTCGATAAAACAAAGGCATTTAGTTTTTCTTATTTTATTTTTATTGTTACAAAGCATCAGTAAAATCTGCCCTGAAAGATATTTTGTGTATCTTTAAAAACTGACTCCTTTCAGTTCGCCTTAGTATAAAAGCCTGTTTTAATACAAAGATTTTAAGCTTCTACGGTAGAAGAGAGATAGAGACAAACAGACTTCGAACAGACTTTATGAAAGACAATAAATAAAATAAAATTACATTTGTCAAAAATGAATTTGCTTGTCAAAAAAGTCATTTAATAACCTTTGAAAGGGAATTTTATTTTGGTGAAAATGAAATGTTGAAGTTTAGTAGCGCCCTGCATTTGTCCTATTTACTTAGCTAAGCTACAGTACAGCATGCAATTAATACTGCAATATGATTTTTTCGTGGCTTACCAAAGTGGTTTAAGTATTAGTGGATGCCTTTAAGTTCTCGATGTTAGTGGATTAATGTTTTGATGGATATAGTTGCACAGCATGCACAAGTCATACAATTGCATCTTGTATTGCCATAAAAAATTATCAAATTTTGGTAATTCCAAAGATGTTCAATTTCAATGTGGGTTAGTAATTAGCTAATGTTTATTTCCAATTAAAACTAATAAAACACATTCCCTTCCTAAATTTGACAAACTGCAAGTGTTAATAATTTGCAGCTGAAATCATTATGTGTACGCTATGTCAAAACGTCAACATGCATGCAAATAAATTATACTGTAAATGTTAGTAGATGATTATGTTATTATTTATTTATTTGGATGGATCTGTGACAGTGAGAAACATATTTCTGGCTTAGGTCCAAAATGTCAAGTTCAGTTATAATGTTCATGTTAATATTCAAGTCCAGCTCATTCCAGTAAGACTAGAAAATCAGGCATGAATATGTCTGCTGAAAGAACATAGCCTAACTGGTATTAAAAGTTTCAAAACATCCCTGGTCAAAATGTGTCACAGTCTGACAGCATTGCAGCTACAGTAATCATCTTCCCATCTAGTTCTTTTGTGATCATGTTTGCACAAGAACATATTCGTCACGCGTTCGTCAAAGTGTCCCTTCGTCACCATCAAACATCATGCTGGTGTAAATCTCCGCTCCACATTTTCATATCTCATTGACGCCCGTTCGTATTGATCCAGGATTGCACTATTCTCAAGAAGTCTACATGATGGAGACAATGCAACATAATGTAGAAGAAAAATAATCAGATAAACAGACAATTTCTCTCTCTCTCTCTCTCTCTCTCTCTCTCTCTCTCTCTCTCTCTCTCTCTGTCTCTCTCTCTCTCTCTTACACAAACATACAAATAGACATACGCAAACACACACACACACACACACACACACACACACACACACACACACACACACACACACACACACACACACACACACACACACACACACACACACACACACACACACACACACACACACACACACACACACACACACACGAAAAGCAGTTTCCACAATAAGACACAACAAAATGAGTAACACCTCATGTGACTGCTCCATCATAATGCATGCATAAAGCTGCATTATTCATGATCATTTGTACCCTGTTACAATGTTTCAACTCATGATAAGACATTAAAGGATCTATCAGAATTTCACCCCAACACAAAGTGTAATTCTACAGTAGCCGCCTTATGGAAACATGAGCATGGAGCACACACATGGCGTGTTACACTGTAAGGGCATAAATAGAGACTTCACAATTAACCAAACATTCAAATAATAAATACAACGAGTGACACACTTCATGCAAAAAATACAGAGCCATCCTGCATACGTGTGTGCCATCAGTGATATCAAATGCAATCCTGGATAACCACAGGAGCTCAATCTAAGTACTATAATGTATTGGTGGAAGCTCAACCTAAGTTGTACTATAATGTATTGGTGAAGGTGCCATGTTGGAATGTGCAGTGAACATCCCATTGTCGTCACTTTAAGTAACAGCAGGAATTATTTTTGCCTTTTAGTCATATAGGTTTTGCCTTTGTGCTTTAAATAGAATTTAAGGTGTTTTGATTCACATGACAGGTCGCTGTAGGCCTACTA
This sequence comes from Gymnoscopelus microlampas, assembly GCF_963454915.1. Lineage (NCBI taxonomy): Eukaryota > Metazoa > Chordata > Actinopteri > Myctophiformes > Myctophidae > Gymnoscopelus > Gymnoscopelus microlampas. Next base: position 16,214,967 of record NC_139959.1, on the reverse strand, counting down.
ACGGGGGAGAAAGTGAAAAGGTTAGACATAATTTATTTATTAACAGCGGGTTCAACTGAAGATGATTGGGAAAAGTCCATGCCAATGAATACACATTGAGTGATACGACGTATGCCCTAGGAGAGGGCATAACTTGAGCATCACAGAGACTTCAAACAAACTTGCTAGGAGGGCAAGATGGCCGCAAGCAGGAAAACCATCTTGGTGAAAATGAACTATAAAAAAAGAAATTACCCTGGGCAAAAGTCACAGAAAGGGAAAAATAAATTACATAAAGGTATATACTGACTTCCATGGGCAAATGATGACTACACAACAACATATAAAGATGTTGATTGTTGGATAGGGGTGCTTACCTTGAGATTGTCTCTTAGACCCTAGTTGTGTTGTACTCTGATTCATGTTTGCTCAAAGAGCCAATGAGGCAGAACCTGAAATGTCAGGGCTCTTTCATTTAATGTCAAACTCCTTTTGCATAGAGAGGTCAGAATGCATTTAATGTGGCATATCAATAATACATTTCATTAGTGCTTTGCTTGCGCCTCTGTGAGTGTTTCATGCAGACCCTTCGTAGAAAATGAATAATCAACAGTCAAATACAATTAGGATAAAGCACATAAAAAGTGCATGCAGGAGAATACTGAATGCGTTTTCTCCAGAAATATATTTTGATACCTCAATATTCTTGTAAACACATACAATTACTTTTCAAGCGGTCAAGGTGCAGTTACAGAGTAAAATATGTTTGGGTTTTTTCGAATAGAAAAATCTTGTTCATGCCAAAATATTGAACTATACTGAATGGAAATAATAATTTTCATGTTCACAGTTAAGAATATAAATGCATTTCAACTCGTTGATCATTTGCATTCGTGTCAATAAAATCAGTAATCTCTAGGAATGTCAGGCACGGATACAAGCCCTTGTGCTAACAGTCAGCACGAGACTGCTTACAGAGTTAGCATCTGCTAGAAAGAGGTCTGCATTTGCTTTAAAGAGCTCTGACAAGCCTCCATGAACAGCAGAGTCTATAGCGGCACGCTATAAATCAGTTACACCTGGCAAGGAGTTTGTCATGTTCAAGGATGAGCATGCAAGAGGGGAGGGGGAGGGGTCTCAATATCATAATAATAGCCCTTTTTGAAATATTGCACATACAAAAAGTATGGTAGGAAGAGGAGAGAGAACCAAGGTCAAAGTAAAAAAAAACAACAACTAACTGTCATAATTGTAGCAAGGAAAAGACAAAGCTAAAATAAATGAGAGGGGGAAAAAAGAAAGAAAGTAAAGAATAAGCTAAAATAAGAGGAAACGACAAAGAGAGATGTCACCCCGCCCCCAAACTCCCGACATCCCCCATAGAAACCTCTAGGGCAGCCGTTCCTCCCTATCAGAAATCTATGGATACTGACCGCTGTACAGCCTTCTCGTGGCGCGACAGCCGGTGGCTGGTGGTGGGCACTTCGTCCAGGTCGTCATCCAGGTCACATCCGTTGTCCGCCGCCTCCTGCGAGTAGCTGTGCTTCATGACCAGGATGCTGCGCCGGTTCCCGGTGGCCGGGAGCAAGGGGCGCACGGCCATGGACTGCTGCGTGGGCAGGTCTGTGAGCAGCGCGGCCGTGGCCGCGTCGCGCGCCGAGCACAAGTTCCCGCGACTGCCGCGTCCCCCGCCGCTGCGCCCGCCACCGAGCGACAGCTGCGACAGGTGGCCGGAGCCGGGGTTGGAGCCGCAGTGGTGGTCGTGGACGCAGTGGTGGTCGTGCGAGGACGCGCGCCGCAGGGCGTGGTAGTTCTCAAAGTCCTCCGCCAGGTCCACCAGGTCGGCCGAGGCGGTGGCGGCGGTGGCACTCCGCAGCGTGCACAGCTCGTAGTGGGGCGGCTCGAACACCTCCTGGAACATGGTGGGGTCGTAGTCCTCCCGCCGCAGGATGTACTTCTTGCGCGGCTGCTTGACCTGGACGATGACGGAGACGATGAGCAGGACGAGCACGATGCAGCACGTGACGCCGATGATGGTTCCATTTGTGCCGTTCAGGTTGTCCAGGATGTTGACCGTCCTCTTCTCTGTAAAGAGGGGGAGGGGGGGGGGGGGATATGAGAGCGAGAGAGAGAGGGGGGGAGAGAGAGAGGGGATACATGTAATAAAATATGGAAGATTACAATCCAGCTTCCGAGGTTTGCCGTCGGAAACGGGAACCCATAAAACATTTGAAGGAGATCTGTTCGCCAAAGTTAAAAAATCTAATCTTGAAAAAGAGGTTTGCCTCAGACATTGCCTCATATATTGTAACCATGAGACATGAAAGCATTCCTAAGCAGATGGAGAAATCACAGCTCGCATGTAAAGATAATTCCTAGCACACGGTCATCGATCATGTACAAGATTTGCCAAGGGCAAGATACTCATCAAACAGATGGACAAAAAGGTCAGAGCAAACATTAGCCTTAGCCTGTTTGTCACTGGGGAAATACAGAGAGCGGAGAAGACTAACAATGCACGTCTTACAATGCATTCCGTGGGGACGTCTGACATTTGAATATAGGGATTAACATGTAGAGCAGAGCTTTGGTGAGATGCCTTCCCACTAAACAGTTATGTTCAGAGGGGTAAAGGAAGAAATAGAACTTGACAGTTTGCCACTAATGAGGACGAATGTGGGCAATGCAGCAGCCCAATACATTAACAAAGGGGAGAGAAGGCATTACAAGTTAAGAGAGACGTAAACACGAGGCTGTTGTTTGCTGACTGCACATTTCCATGCTCTGCTCAGAGAGGATGGTGAAACAGTAGCTTGGGTTGGATGAGGAATAGGTCACGGAGGATTAAATAAAGTGACGCAATTTTTCATTGGCTGTGCTTCGGGCACTTTTGCTGTAACATTTGCTTTGAAAAGTGCTCTTTAAATAGAATAAATAAATGGAAGAAAGCTTATTACTAAAGCTTCGGATAGTTACAAACATGCACGATATAGATGCATCTTCTTTACAACGCAACAGATTTAACCACTTTATAATAAGAAGCTGCCCTCTAGGGGTGGCAGGAACACGGCTACAGAGATGATGGGTTTTTGTAGGCCAAGATAAAAGCTATGCCATGGGGTCCCACTACAGATTCCCAGTGGAATTTATGAATTGGGCTTTGAATATAATAAGAAAAGTGCTGTAGCAAACAAAGGCTTATGGTATTAACACATTTTGTTTAACAACAAAATCTTCACATAACACCACACCTTTGCAAAAAGGAATTACCCCCACATACAGTAGGAAATTAATATAAGTTTAAAAAGCACATAATTACTTAAACATAATGTAACAGATGTAATTACATCAGATGTAATTGATGTCATTGGGGAGACCATTTCTGAAACTCCCTTAGGCCTCTGTTAACCATAGACCTTATGCACAACCCATTTTGGGCGGGAAGCTCTATTTGTAACCTTACTTTTCAGGACGGGAACCGCTTTTGGCGTTCTTGTTGCTATGTACAGTATATAGCAACATACATTTGTTGTCATTTTTGAATAAATATTATTTTTTTCAGAAAACTTAGGTCAGGATTTAGAACACGTTTTTAGAAACGTGTTCTAAAAAATGGTTAGAAATCTGTGAGAGAACCTGTTATAAACCCACTTCTGGATTGTGATTCAAGCTGTAGCACTCTGTTCAATTCCAAAGTGTTCTTAGCTGCTCATGTGAGAAAATGTTAAAGACAGCTTAACCTTGAAGAACTGCAAACCCCACAAACCCCTGTTTGGTTGCTACTATATATGTCTATGAATTGAATACCAAGGATCCCAATGGAAACAAGATCGCAAGGACTTTTTTGGGCAGACCTTTTAGTCAAAGTATTATAAATGTAATTGTGCTGTTTACATTTATTGCATAATAAAATATTCAATCAATCAAAACAACCAGTAGGCCCACAGTTAGACATTACAAACACTTTGCAATGATTGACCTTGGAGCTATAATAGAGTAACAGCATGGATCTAAACACATTCACTGTGAAGAATGTGGCAGGACTGGCAAGGTCAAGGAACCACTGATTGATTAACAAGAATTGGACTGCCCTGCACAGTCCACAGCAGAAATGAATTAGCACCCAACTCACCTGGATATGATATTGGGATATAATATGTATAACTGTAGGGAATCACTGAAAAGACGATATGTTATTGGAAAACTGTAGTTGAACTATGGATCTGCCGCTATAAGCACTTCTGGGATTGGTCTGGATCAACGTACTGATCCAGGTGATTTGAAATTCTTTGCCAGAGAGGATGATCAAAGCACAGCAGAAATTGATGAATTGACAGGCTCTCTGGTGTCAGAGACCTCAACTGGCTATAAGCAGCAGGAACAGTACAATTCTTTTTTTTTTAAATGAGAGTTCAATGAATCTACAGAAGCAGTTTCAGATGAATGAATATACTGTGATTCCTGGATTTGAGCTATAGGGGCGGCAGTGGCTCAGGGGTGGAGTGGCCGGGTAGAGTGAACTGGAAATTGCAAGGTTCCCAGTTCGATCCCGGGCTGGGGGGCTCCCCCAGAGTTAGTGTAGAAGTGTCCTTGAGCAAGACGCTGAAGGATTGCCTTGCATGGTTTCCTCTGCCATCGGTGTATGAATGGGTGAATGTAATGCACAATCTATGTAAAGCGCTTTGGATAAAAGCGCAATATAAATGCACCATTTATGTGATCACTCACCTTTGCAGTGGTTTTCGTCCCAGGGGTAGACACAGTTCTGCATGCCGTTACAGACCAGCGTGTTGTTGATGCACATGTTACTGTGGCAGAAGAACGTATTCGCTTCACATGGAGCTGGGATAGGAGAGAGAGAGGGGGGGGGTGTATTGCAATAAGCAGTGATGGAAGAAGTACTCACATGTTTTACTTTTAAGTAAAAGTATCAGTACTGCACAGGTACAAAAGTAGTGGCATCAAAATATACTTAAAGTACAAAAGTAAAAGTACTCATTGTGTGGAATGTCCCATTTCACAAGTTCAAAATGTATATCAATCTTTTGAAAATAGCAGATCTACAAGCTCACAATGCGTCGCATCATGACGCATTGTGAGCTTGTAGATCTTCTATTTTAAAATAGCGTGTAGTGCTGAAGTGGTTTATTTAGGTTTTGAAATCTACAAAATAACTAGTGACTAAAGTTTTCATATAATTGTAGTGGAGTAAAAAGTACAATGTTTGCCTCTGAGGGGTAGTGGAGTAGAAGTAACAGTATTGAACATTGTAAATACTCAAGTAAAGTCAAAAATACCTTAACACTTTACTTAAATACAGTACTTCAGTAAATGTACTTAGTTACTTTACACCACTGGCAATAAGTATCACAGTGACAGAGGTCTTTTCAGCAAAGTGAAACTTTATGTTGGTGGCTAAGGACGCCAACATGGCGTCCCATATTTTCCCATATAAAGCAACTTAGAATATTTAGAAATATATACAGTAAATCTGAGGTAACCGCTGTAAATCAATATATTTAAAGCATCCATCTATCCATCCATCCATCTTCAACCGCTTACAAAGAGCCGAGGGCAACAGTTCCAGCAGAGAGCTCCAGACTTCCCTTTCCCATTTAAAGCACTACTCTTAAATAGACAGTAAGAGTGCTTTAAATGTAAAATAAATAAACACGCCTCCATAGAATGAAATCAGCATATCGGCCTTCCTGTTCTCCAAAATATCGGAATCGGTATCGGCTTCGCAGAATCCATATCGGACGACCTCTGCATTGTGTCTTGCCTTTCTGTGACGCCGGCCATAAAAGTGAGACATGTCAGGGCAGAGGCGACCATCAGGAAGACAAGCCATTAAAAATCACCATAATAATGTAAAGGGCTACATCATCAGATGGCTAATTAAAAGCCAAGGTGCCCTTCAAAGCCATCTAGCTCTTAATGGCCAATCGTACTAATGCATTAGCTGACCAACTGACCAATCCACTGCCCGCCCGCTGTCAGTCACAGAGAATTCCTGTGCAGTGACAAACTATAGCTCTGATGAGTCGCTTATGCAAAGTATGAGTCTGAGGCAACACCTACAAAGCAACATCTTATTATGCTGCTAAGTGATGAGTGTAATGGATGGCGGTACTTAGGAGCGGAATATTTAGCAGTGGAGTGTCCTCCCCTGTCTCATCAACATTCTTTATCTCCATTGGACTTGCTCACTCATCCTCTCTTTTAGTTGTTCTCTCTCTCTCTCTCTCTCTCCCTCTCTCTCAGTCACGACTCGCACGCACGCGAGTGCGCACACGCACGCACACACACTCTCTCTCTCTCTCTCTCTCTCTCTCTCTCTCTCTCTCTCTCTCTCTCTCTCTCTCTCTCTCTCTCTCTCTCTCTCTCTCTCTCTCACACACACACACACACACACACACACACACACACACACACACACACACACACACACACACACACACACACACACACACACACACACACACACTCTCACACACACACACACACACACACACACACACACACACACACACACACACACACACACACACACACACACACACACACACACACACACACACACTCTATACGAGCATAGAGGGAGTATGCACTGGGTACTGAACAGCATGCCAGAGGTACGTAGGTAGGCATTTGACAGTGTCACCACAGTGACGTACTGTATAGCTATAGTTTTCTTTCCAGTACGCACCCCAGGTGAATATAACTGGTCAAATTACAGTGACTTATCTAGTGTGTTTAGTGTCTCTGTCCCTATCACTTCCTGTCTGGACATTTACACATTTTCCCAGGTCACGATGCCCCTCGTTGTCCCCCTCTGATATGCCCCTCGCTCTTCTCCCACTCTATTCCTCTCAGCGTCACAATACAGCAGTAGACAGTTACAATAGTAGCCAGCAGAGGGAGCTCCGAGCCTCCAAGTCACCATCAGACTCCCCCCTCTCTTCCGCACAACCACAGGGCGAGACCAGACATTATTAAGAGCCCGATCCACATTAATCTCCTGCGAAATTAATTTCAAGACATTTTGTAATAAAAGTGCCCTTTTTCTTTGCCCACACAGAAGCAACCCCGCTCCCTGACTGCTGGGAGTATAAATTAACTCTCTAAATGAGTGGCTGATGAAAAAGTCTATGTGTGTCTGTGTCAAGAGGAGAGAGCCTTAATTCTCCAGTCACACAGTAGGAACACAGATACATCACAGTTATTATGTTCTCAAGCAGCCCGCTGTGGATTCCTGTCTTCTTCGTTCTGATTCTTTTTCTTTTCTTTTGGTAGTCATGGTGGAAAACCACATCTCAACAATTTGGAAGGGTACTTGAAATCTGTTATCCATTACTGATCAGCAGTTTAATTTAGAACAGCTAATTTAATTTAAGAAACAAACACCAACCAAACATGTTAATCACTTACTGTGCTAATTTGGCACTGCCTGATGTGGTCTGACCATTTTCAGTTTCAGCTTTATGATTACATTGTTTCCAAAAAGCCTTCCGTAAGCAATTTACAGAGTTACTTTACTAAAGCTAGGACAAGTTTTTTTTTTTTTTTAAGATATGTTTTGGGCTTTTTTATTTTTTCATTGATAGATGACAGTAGACTGACAGGAAATGGGGAGAGAGATGGGGGGGGGTGACACGCAGCAAAGGTCGCCGGGATCGGGAGTCGAACCCGCGACACGCTGTCAGGCTGGCATTGCAGCCTAGGGTGCCTGGACCGCCACGCTGCGGCCCAGGCCAACCTAGGACGAGTTAAACTCTGGGTATGTGCAAAATCATATGTACTTGCTCCCTTCCTAAGTCACTCATTCATCTGTCCATATTTACAGTGTATTACAATTTACAATTTAGACGCGAGAACACGAGGTAAACATCAAATTCATAGACATCATTAATCTAGCATCATAGGTAAACCAAGAACCTATCAGTCTAAACAGTATAATATCAAAAAAGTAAAAAATAATCTTTACATTGAAACTATACACACTATAGGATGCTGTCTACATAACATGCCATATAAATGACATTTTAGGCTTTGCATAAGCCTGCAAGGTCGTCAAGGCTAGGGCAAGTGCTACGGGTTGAGGTGGAGTCTGAAGAGGTGAGTCTTCAGATTACGGCGGAAGATTGGGAGTGAGTCTGCAGTTCTGACTGCAATGGGGAGTTTGTTCCACAGTTTGGGAGCCAGAAGGGAGAAGAGTCTGGGACGTGTGGAGTGCATACATTCATTGCAACTGTGTGTTGTTGTCAGTGTACCACACCACAAGCTGACACATGACCCCCATTAGAAAATTCCGACTAATAAACAAGACAACAAGTGTGTGTGCAGACGTGGCATAATCAGATCTAAACCATACTAACGTTCCATATGTTGCGAGGCATTAGCATACTGCATTGATGCTGAGAGCCCCCATGCATACTGTAGGGCATTGGTTCTCAAAGTGGGGTCCGGGGACCCCCAGGGGTCCTCGGAGGGGTTCCAGGGGGTCCCCAGCTAAATATGGCGTCACAATCATTTTAACCACTTTAACCTTTTATAGTTTGGCCATTCAAAAATAGCAGATCTACAAGTTCATAGCGCGGCATTGAGTGTCGCGCTACGAGCTTGTAGATCTGCTATTTTTGAAAAATCTCAAAAATGTGTGCAAATCTTTAAATCTTCTTTTTAAAAGGTGAACATTTTGAACTCAAATCTTCGCTTCTGGGGTCCCTGGAACAACATATTTTGAGATGGGGGTCCGCGGCCAAATTCATATCATTTTGGGGGTCGTTGACATGAAAAGGTTTGAGAACCGATGCTGTACAGAAGCCTTCGCAGAGCCGTATAAGCAGACCTGACATGTGTAGGGCAGCCAGGGGGGGCATTTCCATGGGTTGTCTCTTGATGAGGCGTAGCCAGCGATGCTGACAGCTGAGACGTCACTCATGTGCATTTATCACCACAGGCCTAATTGCTCCTTGGGTAATGATAGGCCTATCTCTTTCTAAATGTGTCGTGTCCACAAAATCTGAAAGGCTTGTGATGTCGTATAGCGCTGCCTGAAGACCAGGAGCCTGGTAGCCTGGGATCAATACCATTTTTGGGCTTCTGATCCGGTCGGAGCAGAAATAACTTTACGTCATCATTATGTCATCAGGCGGCCGGAACCAGTGACTGGAACCACCGGTGCCGTGCATCTCCAAAATGATTCCCCTAGTTTAAAACTTGTTTAGTTTGGTATAATCGTTTCGATTATTTTGGTATAATAATGGTTTGGTATGTCCACTCGCTAGCGCGACAAGCGAGACTAAACAAATTGATTCACCTTATGTGGGGAACCAAAACAACATGCCGACCGGAAACAACCACTGGACCCACGATGTTTTTTTCCTTTTTTCTAAACCGGATCATACGGCTAGTTTTAGAACGAATACCAGGCTTTCCTCCAAGGTGGAAAGGCAGTGTGTGTGTGTGTGTGTGTGTGTGTGTGTGTGTGTGTGTGTGTGTGTGTGTGTGTGTGTGTGTGTGTGTGTGTGTGTGTGTCTGTGTGTGTGTGTGTGTGTGTGTGTGTGTGTGTGTGTGTGTGTGTGTGTGTGTGTGTGTGTGTGTGTGTGTGTGTGTGTGTGTGTGTGTGTACACTATACATGTGAGGGCCAAACGCTAAAAAGTATATAGCAGAGTTTTGTCTTGGTCCTCACAAGATAAATGGTTGTTTTGTGGTTTAAAAAGATTTCTTTATAGTTAGATTTACAAACTAGGGAAATATTCAGGTTGGGGAGAGTTAGGATATTTTCAACGCGATCCAAAGATTTGTAGTATGTCCTCACAAGTATAGTAAAACAAACGTGTGCGCTGTGTGTGCGTCCGTGTGTGTGTGTGCCATCACTAAGGATCAAAGTGTGTACCATCGGTTCAGGACTCAACGGCTTCCCTATAAGCTGCGGGTCTCGTTGCAGATCAGTGCTGCCAGTGCCATTTGAACGGCTTAAGGCTGGATTGTGAACGGGAGCTCTACATAAGACGTGAGCCTATAGCCAGTAGCTTGTGAATACTTTGCTTGGGTGTACACCTGGGTGTTTATTGTTGACAGGGCTGGTGCAGTGCTGCTAAGCATTTGTGACTGCCATGCCACTGCAAAGGCATAGAGGGTCTACTAGCCTGGGATCGCCTGAGAGCTTCGTCGCACACCAAAACTAGCCCGACCTACAAGCTCACGACTTGTAAGCTTGTAGGTCTGCTATTTTCCGATGCGCGACACTGTCGTGCGACGGAGCATAACTCAGGCTTTTGGCAGCAGCGTTGCCCAGGCAACGGCACGTCCTGGCTCGGCTTGGCGAAGTGGCCTCACAAAGGGGACACTGACTTCAACACAAATGAGTGCACCGCTGATGTCACCTCAAGTGACTAGGCTGGATGTAAGCCTCCACCCCCGCCCCCCAAACACACACACACACACACACACACACACACACACACACACACACACACACACACAGACGTTTGTATTACTACGTTTGTGCCAACATAAAATATTTTAGGAACGGCAATTTTATGAATGCAATTTTTAGCGTTTCTTTGCCATTTTTGATACCTAAAGCCCAAGTACAAAGCGTAATCCATGCTCCTTATGACGTCCAAACCTTTTATTGGAAAGGGAGGTGAGATAACGACATTTCGACACCATTCAGAACTTCTGGGACGGTCCTACACCCCCAGATGTCCTGACTGTCCGAAATAGTTTGGAAAGACCGTCTCTCGAAATTCCATTCAGATTGGCTATGATTGCCTTCCAAAGTTTGTGGGAGTGGCCTATCCTTCCTATATTAAAGTTGGCGGGTGGGTGGGCCGGCCATATAACCATAAACAAATCTGATATGCCCATATATAGGCATACAGCGGCCCGCCATTATGACTCAGACATAACCATAAACAAACCTGATACACCCATATATAGGCATATATGGAGATCAGGTTGGTGTTGGCTGGACCGCACTCTCGCATTGCATCGCATCGGTAGACAGACAGATACAGAGATCTCCATATATGTGCACAAAGGGACACAGACAGACATCGGGTTCAATGGGTACTCTGACAAGGCCCAGTCTCTATCATTCACTATGAAAATAATGCCCAAAATCATGAACGACCCCAAATATCTAAGTGATTTCACTTAGACCCATCGGCGGCACCAGAAATGCTACAAAATGGCCCGGACTGCTGGCATAGCGATCCAGGCACCTCGGCTCCAAAGTAGCCTGACAGTGTGTCGTGGGTTCGAGTCGACCCGATCCCAACGGCCTTTGCTACATGTCACCCCCTATCTCTCTCCCAATGTCCTGTCAACATACTATCCTACCTATCAATAGGCATAAAAGCCAAAAAATAAATCTTTTAAAAAAAAATGCTACAAAATGGCCCCGGTTGTTGCACATATGTGAATCACTTCTTTTTCACCAAATGATCTTGTGAATCATTTGACAATGACTGTCAAACAGCTTCCTCGCATCCTGGCGGCTGCAAACCCACGACTTACACAGCCCTCGCTAGGCCATCCAACCTGCGGAGCACCCTTTTGTAGTTGTAGCTATTATCACTGTGCGTGAATGTGTGTGTGTGTGTGTGTGTGTGTGTGTGTGTGTGTGTGTGTGTGTGTGTGTGTGTGTGTGTGTGTGTGTGTGTGTGTGTGTGTGTGTGTGTGTGTGTGTGTGTGTGTGTGTGCGCGCGCGTGTGTGTGTGTGTGTGAATGTATTTGGGAAAAGTAATTAGATACCCTACTGGTTACAGTAACATGTTACTTAATAACGTGTTACTTCATACATACTACATAGTACTAAATTCTAACATATTCAGGTTAATCAACTTCATTTACTCTCAACCTCTACTCCATTCATTCAAGTAGTAGCGGTACAAAGAGTGCCTTGTGCAAGCCTCGGTCCTCCATCAATGGGATCTCAGTGAATGAAAGAGCGAGGGGGATTAAGAATGTATGTATCTCTCATTTTGATTTTGTCTCTCTCGCTCACACACTATTCCCTTTGATATCTGGAGCTATGAAGTGGACGGGGTTGTTGGGGGAAATAACTATGTAGTCTATAGCCGCTGTTGGGCAGAAACCATAATGCCCTATTTTATACTTTGTGACATGACAGTGTCGCGCAAAAAGTAAATATGTGTTGTGAGCTTGTTGAGCTGCTTTTTTTTTTAACAACTTCTGCTTGAAAATGTCTATAATGACTTGCCCAACTAGGGCAAGGTTGAAAGTGGTTAAGTCTGTCTATGGGTTTTATAAATATTTAACCAAAGAAAAGTATTAACAAGAGCTTGTGACTAAAGGATTTCGCCTGACGATATAAACCTCCAGTGAGGTCGAGGCATAGAAGTTACATTGTGGAGTTTAATAGTCTCAGTAAAACCCACCTCCGCTGTGGTATCACATAGCTAGGCTGGCTAATGCTTGCACATACCCCCCTCTGCCCAACCCAGAGGTTGATATTCTTTGTAATGGCAAAAGCAACTGTCTCACTAGCTGGAAGCAGTTTTAAACGGTCGTAAAATTAAATAAGGAGCTCTGACCACACAATTTCCTGAGGACGGCGTCCGATATTCCACACCATAAACTTGGCTGCTTATAACCTGACTGTAATTTCACCCCTTTTTAACGGCCAGCACTAAAAAGGCCACTCGAAATCTTGGACAATTTTCATTTTTGGCTTGTGATAAACCATGGCGGGAACGGCCGCCTGACACACACACTAGACAAAACAATGTCAATGTAGCCAGTCCGTACCCTTTGGCTAGGAGGGTCATATATTAATAAACAACGTGTAGGAGTGGATTACTCACTACCTCAGTCAGACATCCTTCCTCAATTCTTGTGCTTCTCTAGGGGTGCGGACTAAACTAATATGTGCAAGTTCAAATGACACTTGACCTCTTGTATGTCTGCTTGTTCGGGTAGTGCCTTATGTTCTTGTTAGGAGGCTAAAAGGGCCTTACAGTATGTTCTTGTTAGATGGTGAAAAGGGCCTTATGTTCTTGTTAGGCGGTGTAAAGGGCCTTATGTTCTTGTTAGGCGGTGAAAAGGACCTTATGTTCTTGTTAGGAGGCAATAAAGGGCTTTACGTTGTTGTTAGGAGGTGAAAAGGGCTTTACATTGTTGTTAGGTGGTGAAAAGAGCCTTACGTTCTTGGTAGGTTGTGAAAAGGATGCGAAATCGGCTCTTGCGGCTCGCCTCGTCAGCCCACATGCGGATGACGCCCAGCGTGGAAACCAACATGATGTCGTTGGCCACCGTGGAGCAGAATTTGCTTTTCAGGTCCTCTACCGAACTGAGGTAAAAGAGAGGAGGAATAATAGTAGAGAAAAACAAAAGAAAGGGGAACCAAATAGAGGAGAGGAGAACAAAAGAGAGGACAGGAACAGAGAGGGGAGAATAAACAATGGAAAGGAGAGAAAATAGAGAGGAACAGGACAATACATGGAAATTAGATGGTGCTAATCAAGATCAAAGCAATCATCTTATAAATGTCAAAAGACACACCTGCCGCCATCATAAACAGCAACGAAGTTACGCTTGCACTCGTTCGAATTTGCCATCTCGTAGTCAAGGAAACGAAGGTAGATCTGCAAAGGGAAAAGGTAGGAATCGGTTAAGTCAACATAATTGAATTTAAAATAGTTAACGGTGTAACATGAAGAATATACTGTAAAAGGGACAGGGGAAGGGGGAGAGAGAGATATTTTAATTAATGAATAAATTAAATCTTTGCTCCTCCTCCTGATCCAGTAGTAGCATGAATTGAAAATAGGTCAATACAACCAGTAGAAATAAGACTGGCAGACACAACAGATTGTAAAGTCATTACATACGCATATCGAATGAGGACTCCGGTAATGACTCTTAGCTTTAAACTCACCATCCAGTCTGTGCAAATGAAGCATTAAGAAACACCTACAAAACCTCTTTACACTTGGATAATAGGCAACCTCCAACACTCCTATGCATCACCAGAAACACCCTCATGTAACTACATATTATAGAGAGACATTTCCAGATTGAAGTAATGAATTTCCTTCTCATTAAAACATCATTAAGCTTTTAAACTGTGATACAGAGAAAGTGTTTGCCACCTTAGTTTCCTAACCTTGGTGGGTAAGATATCCACCTCACTTTCCATAATGAGACGTTTTACAGCAATGAGCTACTCTTGGTGACACTAACACCTCCTGACTGGCCCTGCATCACGCCCTGCCATTCGTTCATTGCCAGCTCGCCCAATCACAGCTCCGGTTCTGGTCGGCTGCGCATGGCGACGCTCACCATCATTGCAGTTAATGAGTGGACTGCTCCCAAACCGTGACAGGGAAATGTGATGCCCAAAATGCTTAAGACAAATGCCTGTAAATTGGAGCACACGCTAATGGACCTTGCAATGTCAGCGCAGTCTCAGCAACATGACAAGTCAAATGGATTTGTAGTGCGGAAAACAAGACAGGCACCTCTCTTGTGGTCTCAAATAGGTGTCCATGATCTTCCCGACTAGAAAGTTGTCAAATTCCACAACTGTTTGGAATGATTGACTTTGTCGTATAAGGGCAAGGGTTCCTGTATCCTGTATCTTTTATGATAATGAAATCAAATGAGATGAGATGCAGACAGTGCAAGGTCACTTCAATGGTGGTAGGCCACATGTGTTCTATACAGTGTGGTATAAGTACTTCAATATGAATGAATAAGTGCTACGGCTGTACATATTATTTATTTTGAAGTAATGTATCTCAGAAATTATACTGTTGATCTGCCATTATCCATACCACCCTAGTACATTATGTTGTTCATTGAGGTCATCATGCCAGAACTGTAGCATTTGAGCAATTCATCGGTAGATATTAAGGGTTTCTATTCTTTTATGTCTGGTCTTACATTTTCAAGTTTTACTGGGCGCCAGTTCCAGACACACAACATTTGGCAGGGGTCTGGGGGGAAAAAAGCACATACTTCCACTTGATTAAAAGAAAATGTGAACAATTGGAGATACAAGGAGTTTACAAGGACAGACGCAAACCGCGCTTTATGAATAAATATGTTTCCTGCTGCTCATTCCAATTCATAACCTGTATCTGTACTCCCCATGCAACAGCTTGGGGTTTGTCCTTCACAGGTCTGCCATTCTGGACGGCTCCAGTGAGAATCCTCCAGATTTACAGCATCCATCAGGGGAGGTTAAATAGTATGGGCGTGTCTGTGGCTTTCTTGCATACAGGGACAGCCAAATGATCATCTGTGAGCTTCAGCCATACTATCGACCAAACCTCCTCCAGAGTGGGGAGATAATAATGGAAATGCTGCACTCCTCATCCAATCTATTTATTGGCTGGCATAACAGCACGCGAGGGAATAGATGTACAGATGTGGTCTCTGTATGAGGGCTACTTTTAGCCTCCTTCAATGCTGCAAAGTTGCTCCCCCCCATGAAGAATTGTTCGAGAAAACATAAAGTAATCATGCAGGACAGACAAAAGGCACAGAGGAATGCTGCAAATGCATTTTTTTGTGTTAAATTGTATAAATGTTCAATTGTAGTACTGTAGTTTGACATGAAATAATCAGAGAATAATGCTGACTCACACTTTGCCATTACATAATTATATGTGGTAAAAGAAATAAAAGAGAGAAAGAACGTTCAAAGGTTGGAAACCATACAAGTGACATTGTATTGCACAACCCTTTGAGCTTTAAAGGTAGGGTAAGTGATTTACTTTTGTTAAAATAAGTGTTACATAGCTCTATATTCTGATAGTACTCATTGCTATAGAGTGTTTGTTCAGTAAAAGGAGTCTCCCATGTCTCTCCAGCTCTTTATTTAACAGAAAATACATTTTCATTGGCTTAAATGTTGTCACATACCTGAAAATGTACTATATTCTGTTGACTAAAGAGCTGGAGAGACGCCTGAGACCAAACAAACGCTCTGTAGCATTGATTACTATCAGAATATAGTACTTTAACCTTTTTAACAAAAAAATATCACTTACCCTACCTTTAACTGACGGAAACAAATAACTGCTCGACTGCTGGACCTAATTATAATCATCAATTAGTTCAGGTGTGACTGGTTGCATATACCAGTGGTTCTCAAACTGTTCAGGCTGCGACACCCCAAAAAATCTATTAGTTTGAATACAGTTTGTATACAGTACCCATGTTGTGTGACTCTCAAAACAACAACCACCATGACTCTCAGTCACTGTACATGGCTCATGGGACATTAGCATAGTTTTGCTTAGGGCCTGTGGGAGGTAAGGACCAGCTCTGCACCTAGTTATCAACAGCAACAACTGCCCCCCTGAGAGATTTGTCAGGAGCCGCCTCTGCACTCCACATGTCCCCCTCGCTTCTTTGTATGTATGACACCTACATATACAGTGTTTCTGAATGTCACCCACGCTCAGAGGACTGGGCTCTGAATGCCCCCGACAGTGTTCTTTCTCACAAAGAAAGAACATCCACATTGAGTGACTACACAAAGCAAAGGGAACAGAGAAAGAAATGGGACCGACTTATCGAAATGTGACTCACAGGACCATGCACTGAATACACCTGAAATAACATAAAGACACAGACAATTTTTCAAAATCAAGTTTAATCGGTGCCGCTAGACTGAAGTTTCAACAGCAAGTGTCTTCTTCAGACTTTAAAGAAGACACTTGATGTAGTGTCGAAACATCAGTCTTGCTGTTTGCACCTATTACACTTTTTAAGATGGACCGTTTGCTCTAGGACTAGGGTTTTCCCTTTTGAAACCACTGTGGTCCTTGTCTGAGAGGGCAAGGACACTGAAGGTGGGATTTAGCGCGTGATCTATCTCAAGTGTGTATTTATTATTGATTTTATATTTCTGTATGTCTCTGCATCCTCACAAGATGGCACCACTTGTCCATTGAACTCTGGATGGGGGCCACCATGTTGTGAGGTGCCGCACCTTCTTGATACAGTCTCCACATACCAGACACACACACCAACACACATACATACAGTATATATAAAGAACAGCTGCAAAGCTGAAAGCCTGCAACAGTCCGAATTAAATAAAAGTCTCAAGGTGCACTGCCCAACAATATCATGAAAACAAGATAACAGCCAGCACTCAATGAATGTCCTTTATTGTGCCACACCCAGACAGAGCAACCCAATTGGTCCTCCTTGGCGTTTGCGTCAAGACAACAGGAAGTGAGGTTTAAGCAGTGTAGTGTAAGACCAAGTGAATAAAAGTGCATACTAACTAACTAACAATGATGTCTACATAATTAAATAGGTACCAGGAAAGGACAATTACTATGTGAATTCCAATGCAAAAGAGATAATTCAACATAAAAATGCAAATTGTAGGATCCCCATTGGCAAAATATATGAACAAGCCAATGACAGTGAAAAACTAGTGTGCAGATGGCCTCATAAAACCAAAAACCAAGGCAATGGATCAGGTAGATACAATCAGACTGTGTGAGCCGAGAGTATTGGCTCCACTACGAAGCAGCATGCCTCCACATTGATTCTGCAGACCCCAATAATGATGCAGAATCCATCACTGACTGGACAAGAACACATTCCTGCAGTAGCTAAAAGTTGACTGTGTGTCACAATGAGGGTCCAATATTTTATTTGAACCCATTTAGACCTGGAAAGCCTATACGTTGTTACACCTTTCAATCCAGGAAAGCATCTATGTCATTTTAGTTGTTACAATATATCGTCACTGTTCGGCAGAATTGTATATAGCAGGGGTTTTAAGCGTTTTTTAGAAGAAGGACCCCTTAGCTGAGACAGAGATGAAGCAGAGAGACCCCCACTACATATTATGTCAAATTGTGTTACAGAATAGGAATGCTAGGGTTCAAGTAAAAAGAAAAGTTCCTATAACACAAAAGTTTGTCTCCCCCCTTTAGTAACTCTGAGGACCCCCTAGGGATCCCGGACCACCTGTTGGTAGCCTATATAGCAACCTGGCTATGATATAATACTGTATGTCCGAATATTGTCTATATTGTACCATCTTTATCGGCTGTGTTATCTGTTGTGGCTTGCCTGTAATTGCCTTCCAAAATGAGTGGGAGAGGCCTATTTCTTTTCTACAAAAACAACCCCAAATTGGAATCGCATGTTAGGGGCCTCTATAGAGTGCATCTCCTAAAGTGCTTTCTGTTCTTCCCATAGGACGAGCCACAAATGTGAAAAAAAGAAAAATGTATTTGAAAATAACTGGACATACAGTAAGTGTCTTATGGGATATCCAACACTGCCAAGAAACTGCCATAAAACAAGATAGTCCTAAGCGGCCATATTTCCTATATCTCATTTCTCCCCATTTTGCCTCTTCCTCCTAATCTCCGTTTCTGCCCTCTCAGGATACAAAAAAGTGTTAATGTCACACTGCATTACAGCAGATAAAGGTAGGGTAAGTGATCTTTTGTTTTTTTGTTTAAAAGATTGAAAGTAAAACACTATATTCTGAGTAATCATTGCTAAAAAGTGTTTGTTCAATAACAGGAGTGTCCCCGTCTCTCCAGCTTTAATAAACAGAAAATACATTTTCAGGTAGGTTGCAAAATGTCAGACAATCAGGACAGAGTACCCATTTATCAGTGTTCCAGTTCCAATTTTGTCTGCTTATTTCTTTGTGTCATCACTTCCAATTGCACTTATTTAATCTGACTCCAGTCTGAGTTCTCTATCCTGATTGGATGCAATTGGTAAACAAACCTGAAAATGCATTTTCTGTATAATAAAGAGCTGGAGAGACATGGAGACTCCTGTTACTGAACAAACACTCTATAGCAACGAGTACTATCAGTATATAGAGCTATTTAACACGTATTTTAACCAAAGAAAATCACCTACCCTACCTTTAAATTAACGCACAATGCACCAAAGTGTCGACCCTATACTGTATGTTTACCCTTATGATATTTTACAAAACAGTATATTCCTCTCTTATCTCCCTCTCTCTCCTTCACTGTCACCCTCATATCCCCTCTTTCTCTCCTTCCAACTCCTCCTCTCCTGTGTTGGAGCAGTAAAGTGTAATTAGAGCCCCAGGTATAACATGCCATTATCTCCCTGCTGTTCTGGCACACTGGGTACAGTGCAGCACTGCATCAGCAGTACTGCCCTGCGCACACTAATACACACACACACACACACACACACACACACACACACACACACACACACACACACACACACACACACACACACACACACACACACACACACACACACACACACACACACACACACACACACACACACACACACACACACAGGCACCTTCTGTGTCTTTGCAACTGCTTTCATGCAGGCGTGTGAAGTGAAAAGAGAATAACAAAGAGAAATTGGGGATGAAAGTAATTGTTTATCAGAAAACTCTGTCTGCTGTGTGGTGGGTGAAGAGTGAGGCTAGATTTGTACAAAGATTGTCTGTCTGTCTGTGCCAATGACACAGATTTACTGGGCTAGTAAAATACATCACTCTGCCAGCCTCAGTCGTTCTCCCTCTGCCATACGGCGAGGCAAGTTTATTTGCGTTGTTTATTAGCACCTTTCAATAATACGGTAATTCAAAGTGCTTTACACAAAACGTTAAGAGCATTTACACCAAGTGCAAAAGAAACACATTACTGTATAAAAGGACAAGAATGCAATAGTAAATACACGAGTCTCTCAAGCTAGACAATTCTTCCACAATCTGTGAATGCTACAGAGAGTCTGTAACACTGCCTCGCAAAAGTTGTTCACAGAGTACAATACAATTACAGTGCAGCACAAGAAAGGACTCAAAAGCCTCAAAGGTAGTGGCAAAAGATAGCTGTGATTTAAAAGAACTGGGAACAGGGTGTGCAGGCATGCAGGCATGACTGCACACCCGTACGTGCACACACAAACATAAAAGCACAACTATATGCGCGCGCACACATGCACACACAGAGTCCCGTTCTTGATGTGACTTATGCCCCTCTTTGGGACCGTAGCTCTGCTCCTCTGGCAGACTAATCCACTCCACTTAGAGGGATTGAGGAATCAATGCGGCCCTATTGAATACACCATAACATTTAAGAGAGGCCAAAGCCCTCCCTAAAACCCCTTCCTTTGTAACACCTCTCCTTCTGCTATGTTGATGAATTGAATACATAGGACCACAATGGAAACAAGTCCCTGCAGAACTTTTTTGTGTTATCCTTTTAGCTCAAATGTCTTGACTGTACCTGGTGCTGTTTACATTTCTGTCTAATTAAGTATTCGATCAATTAATCAATTCTGATGGCCGCAGGGACTCGGGAATGACATCATAGGCCTTCAGTTCAAGATGCTTGAGTTTATTTGACAACTTTCAACCTGGCGTCCCTGTTTTGGGCTTGTTATTATAGGCAAAAATGGTCAATCATTTTCAAATATTTTCAGAAAATTTAAACATTTGCGAAAATAGCTGATCTACAAGCTGTGAGCTTGTAGATGGCTATTATCGTGGCACAACACCATCGTGCGATGAAGTCGAATACAGTTTAAGTGGTTAATGTTTGAAGCAGAGGTTGTCACAAAAGAGATACAAGGACATTCTGAACATACTGGAGATTTGCAGTCTGGGAGAATAGTAACACACAGACCAATTGCTCTGGCCATAAATCTAATTTAGCACAAATATTTTCAGCCAGTCATGTCTGCAAGCAGCTATAGGGCTACAGCCACATGAGGCAGTCATTTACCTGTATCACAAACAATGTGTTTGTAGCGTGCATTTACAAATGTATACATCCATGCATGGACATGTGGACCTGTGTGCGTGCCGTGTGTGCGTGCGTGCGTGTCTGAATGTGTGTGTGTGTGTGTGTGCGTGTCTATGTGTCTGTGTGTCAGTGGTCCAGTACAATGCCTTATATGAAATCCCCCATTACAGTGGTTTTCAACCCTTTCATATCAAGGTCCATTATTTATTCGGCATTTGAGGTTTTTGCTGGTACCATAGGAGAGATAACAGGCAAACATAACAACAATTCTTCTATATTCTCTAATTGTGCAGATGTTGAACAATAATTGAACTCTTGAGAGTGTAAAATGAAACCAAATGAACCCGCAAGGGTCCATTTGGTTTAATGTTACACTCTCAAGAGGATCTATACGGGTCCATTTGGTTACCGACTCTCCGTCATTTAGCTGGGGACCACCTGGAACCCCCTCAAGGATCACTGGTGGTCCCCGGACCACTGGTTGAGAACCACTGCCCCATTACATCTCTTTCTAGATGTTGCAAACCAAGCAGCACTTTTGCATCAGTTATTTTCCTGAACCTGGGCAAGGCAGATCACTGTGCGGTGGCCACACCGGCACTAAAGACAGAGAGATGGATACGGTCTTGTTACGTTAAAAGCCTCATGCATTAGCGAAACAAATAGAGGCACAGTTAAGCTGTCACTACAGGGTGCCTTATCTCACTCCCAGGAGCACTGGTGCAATCTAGGCAGTCAGAGGAATGAGCCACACTAATGAGAAAACATAAGTCAATATGGTGTCTGTATCTGCAACCAATTCGTCTGATAAGACCGTGGTTCTCAAACTTTTCCATGTCATTTGGCCAGCGGACCCCCAATCCGAAAATGTTTTGCGCTAGGGACGCCTAGACAAGATTTGTGTTGTTGAAATGTTTCAAAAATTATTTCACATTTTGTCAAGATTTGTTTGAAAATGGCAGATCAACAAAAAACGATGCAACACATTGTGACCGCGTAAATTGGCTATTTTCAAATATCCGATGTATAGGGTTAAAGTGGTTAACCAGATTGTTATGCTATATTATCCTTGGACTTTAGGAGGTGTTGAAAGAGTTGATCTCCTGTTGCTGTAGCAGCAGATGAGACACATCTGGGGTTTTTTTCCCCGCCAAATTTTTAACCAGTTCAGAGTGTTTCCACCGGAAATGAATCACACTGTCTTATAGTTCGCGGCCGGTATGCTGTAAAGCATTGATTCTCAAAGTGGGGTCCGGGGACGCCCAGGGGTCCTTGAGGGAGTTCCAGGGAGTCCCCAGCTAAATGATAGATAGGTCTAGTTAGGGACCAAATTAACCCTTATGGGTCTGTAACTCTGAGAGTGTACAAATGGAACCAAATGCACTAACGGTTCCATTTGGTTCCATTTGTACACTCTCAGAGTTAAATTAACATTGATATTACAATATAAATTGGGGTCCCAGAGGGGGTCCGTAGCCTAATGCATATCAAACTGGGGGTCCTTGAAATTAAAATGGTTGAGAATCACTGCTAGAGCCACACACAAATCTTCTCTTATGGGGGTCCCTGGCATATCTTTTCAAATGCGGGTCTGCGGGCTAATAAGTGTCAATTTGGGGGTCCTTAACGTGAAAACGTTTGAGAACCACTGCTGTAAAGCACCACGGTTCCAAGGATCTAGAACGGAACCGGTTTTAGAACCAAAGTCCTTTTGGTGGAGAAGGGGACACAGAGTAGTCTCTCAAGCCAGACAATTCTTCCACAACTCTGCCTTGCAGTTGTACACAGGAAGTTGTCATCTGTTTGTCATTTCCATTCACAGGTTTCCAGTAGGGACTCATTTACTTGACATCCTGACATCCACCTTGTTTCCCTACACATTTTCAGCGCTTTCGAACAATCGTTTAGTTTGTTTCTTCTTAACAGTAAACAATGGCATATAGTGTTTCTATAGTTAATTATTCGGGGCAATGTGATCTAGTCGTAGCAAAAACTACCACCATCACGGGTGCAACACAAGCTGCACCAATCAGAAATGTCACTGCTACACTTTAGGATTGTGGGTACAGTAGTATTTCTCTATGACATCACAAATATGATTGATTGTAAGACATGAGAAACAGTACATGGAAGTACAATTCACAATACAAGGACTAGTAAATTGGATAACTCGTAAAGCACTAAGCTTGTTTAAAATGAGTTCCCACGCACACAAATCATGATATAACAAAATGTTTTTGTTGATTTCCTATCGTTTCGAGGGAGAGAGACAACAGCTCATGGTAAGTCTATGCAGAAAATTACCTCACTGTTGAGCTATATACAGGTGTGCCTTGAAATGCTGACCCTTTGGTGTGCCTTGGGCACAAAAAGCTTGAAAACACTGTGATAAGACAGATGAGGCACTTAGTTTGTCATAGCCTATTCTTTCTTAGGGTTTTATTCCTGCTGCTGCAAATAATGTTGAAGTTTAATGAGAACTAATTTTGTTTGTTTTTATTTCATGTTGTGAATGCTAGCCAGACACCTGGCCAGAACCTTTTGGTAGAATACTAGTGTTGCACATCTTTTCACCAATAAATAATTAGAAAATGGCGCAGTTATAGATAATAAATGGGTAAAAATCTGGGCATCGCCCCCAATGTTTCAAAATGCTAACAACGCCTCTGACTGGCAGAAGAACACAAATCTGTGTTGTTGTAGACCTCAGGGTCATACAACATGGCAACACTATTTCATCAGCAGTAAATCCCCCCCTCTCTCTCTTTCTCTCTCGCTCTATCATTCCATCCCTCTTGTCCTCTTTGCAATAGCCTGCTGATTTAAAAAAAGGCCCGACGCCAAATAAACCTTTCTTTGGTGGAGGAACAAGCCCACACAAGCATGTATGCACATACGCACGCACGCACACACAAACACACACACACACGCACACACACGCACACACACGCGCACACACGCGCACACACGCGCACACACACACGCACACACACACACACGCACACACACGCGCAAAACGCCATAGATAATGAACACACCATCCATTCAACTACAAATTGGGATGCCTCTATTAGAGAGCACCTCCAAAACTTTCACTTGCGTTGACTGCAAATGAGTCCACCAGGGGGTGCTGAAAAAAAGCCAACTCAAACTTGGGCTGTCTGTCTGTCTATCTGTCTGTCTGTGTACAGTATGTGATGTCTGTCTGTCTGTCTGTGTTTATGTCTGTGCCACTAACCTTGGAGCGAGGAGGAGCACGGATGTACCATTTACAGTCCACAGCCTCCAAGGCACCGGCCTTTCCATCTCTGGTGATCTGATGAGACTCAATAATTCCCTCTGGTCCAGCTAGGTCGTACTGACACACTGGGACACACACACACACACACACACACACACACACACACACACACACACACACACACACACACACACACACACACACACACACACACACACACACACACACACACACACACACACACACACACACACACACACACACACACATTAAACATCTCTATACACAAACACAAACAATGCAACACACTTATAGCAGTGATAAGGCATGTGAGACAGACAGACAGACAGACAGACAGACAGACAGACAGACAGACAGACAGACAGACAGACAGACAGACAGACAAGATGGGGGGTATACCTACAGGGTAGAGGTGGGGGAACTCCCAAGTCTGCAAAGTCTGGATCTGAGGAGAGATGAAGGGGGGGGGGAGAGAGAGAGAGAGAGAGAGAGAGAGAGAGAGAGAGAGAGAGAGAGAGAGAGAGAGAGAGAGAGAGAGAGAGAGAGAGAGAGAGATAGAGAGATAGAGAGAGAGAGAGATTTAATTAATACACAACTATGTAATATGGCTCTTGTAATGTATTTGGAAAGTTCCTGCAAAGAAAATGTGAAATGGCTGCTGTCATTAGAGCTGTTTGCCTGTACACAAATGCTAAGATTGTTATTTAGATTGCATGTTTTTTAGACAGATGCTAGATTTAATGTTTACCTGATGATATCACAGTTAATTTGTAGCACTAAATTGTTTTCTCTGCACTCCATTTACTTTCTTTTCTTTGCACTCACAGTTATTTGTTTACTAGGGTTCATGTCATTTACTCTGATCTTCTACTTTGTAAGTCACTCTGTACAACACTAGTCTGTTAAATGCCTAGATTGTAAAAAGTAGTTACTCAATTATTAGTTAGCTGAGAGAATACTGTTCTGGTGACATTTCCATGGCCAATAATAGAATAGAGCACCCCTGGAAACATTATAGAAGTGTGCAGATTCTATTTATACGTCAATGTCAATGTAGTCGTTAATTCCCCTTGTACTTGTAGTCCCTTCCCCTAATGACTGGTTCGTTAGGGAGGGTGTAGGTGAGCACGTATCACCTCTGATACACGTGTCAGTGCTGGTCCGCCTCTTTTCAGCTGACAGCGAGGAGTTTCAAGAGTGTGTAACGCAGTGTTTCTCAAACTATTTTGTGCCAAGGACCCCCAAATTGATACATATTTGGCCACGGACCCCCATCTGAAAATATTTTGTGCCAGGGACCTCCGAAATAGAAGATTTGTGTTAAAATATTCAAAATTATTCAACATTCTTGACAATACTTTTTTTTCTTCAGAAATAGCAGATCTGTGAGCTTGAATATCTGCTATTTTTTATAAAGTGGTTATAATAAAGTGTGTAACCCCATCAAAGACCTCTGGGGGTCTCCGGACCCCACTTTGAGAACCACTGGTGTAACGCATGCGGAGGAACCGTGCTATTCCTTCCAGTGCGGCTCCCCACTGAACAGGTGCCCTGACCTGACCAACCTGTAGGAGTCGTTGGTGCAGTGCCAGTGACACAGATCACCATTACTGCCCGGCTTCCCTCCGAACATGGCCAATTTGAACCCCTAGACCAGTGATATTCAACTGGCGGCCCGCGGGCCACATCCGGCCAGCAGAGCTTTCATTTGGCCCTTGGAACACAAAATTATTATTGGATGGTTGGTTGTACAGGATGACCATTATGAATGTTTTTCATAACCGTTAATTAAAACTTGTTAATGGTTAATCAACCATTAATGGTTAATCAACCATTAATCAACCATTAACCGATAAGAATAAAATGTATACTAGGCTACTATTTAGAATGGAGGAATGTTAGTGACTCACTCAGGGCCCCAAATTAACACCCACCAGTACTACATTTGCAGTCAAGACACTGCTACAGGAACCCAAATGTGGGTAAATGTAATCTTTGGCGAGTAAATTATGGAGACCACCCACCACCATGGGCGGTATGTATTTCCTAATATACTACTGTAGATCTGCTGTGCTGCATGTTGTCTGGGGTAACTAGATTAGGCTGGAAGTTGGTGGCCACAAGACCATGACCAAAAGAAAAATTGTTCATAGTTTTCAAGTAGTTCAGCTTGACATTACAGTATGTCATTACAGTATGATTCATTCATCCTCAATAGCGTCCTGAGCTGAATGATGGTCTGAACTGATCATTAGATCATTATTAGAGCTTGTACCCTTATCAGTCGGATGCTCAAAACCATTTAAAAATGTACCTTCACCTTGCCAGCCTGCGTCCACTTTTCTTCTCACAAAGACGCTTCCATGTCAGGGACACACTGACATATCTACTTCCTATTTTCTCAATATCCCAATCAAAGCCTGTGCACTATGGACTGGCACAGAAATGCCTTTAAAAAACCCAATAAACAGATTTTTAAAAAGTGGCAGTAAACAAACCAACATACAGTATAAGTGTATGTAGATATCTGCACACACAACAGAAAACCAGATTATAACTTATGTTTGTTGGCATACCAACAATCATAGAAAACCATCTTCAAGTTAAATCCAAGTCTCTGATTAGTTTAAAGCTTCATAACTGAACCCTGCCCAGGAAGAAAGCAACAATAGAGGTATCCACCACAACCTTTTACTCAATAGCAAATGCTGAAATACGTTTGCCGGACAGTGGATCTACAGCAGATTAAATGGTGCCTTTATATAGTAAATGGTGCATTTATCCAAAGCGCTTCGGCCTTACAATGTGCACTACATTCACCCATTCACACACTCGTTCACACAACGATGGCAGAGGTCAAGGACACTTTGACATTAACAAGGGGCGCCGGGGATCGAAATAGCCGCTCTATTTCCTGAGCCACTGCCGCCCCTACATTACCTTCCAGCACATTAGGTATCTGTGCCACAGTGCTGTCACCTATCTATTCACCCTTATCACAGTTTGACATGCATGCTAAAATCCCTTATGTATTTCCAGGTTGGGTTCCATGTTGTAATTTAAGAAGATGTACTAGGCTTCTAAAGAAAACTGCTTAATTAATTAACTTATTTGACTGATTCGATCATTTAAATCTTATAATAATGAATCTAATCATCTAATTCAACAATTTTACACTTAAACAATTGTATCCTCCTCGCAAACTGTGTAGTTCGGGCCATTCATCTATCAAAGAAACGTGTTTTACAAGCCCCCCCACCCCGATGCAGGACGAGTGCCTGCAGGAGTTTAGATCCCATAGCGTCAGAGGACGTTTGGGTGAACATGGTGCGCTGAACGCCAAACGCTGAACGAACAGGTGAACGAATCATTTCAGTGGACTCTACTGAAGGATTCAGTATACTGAAAAGAATGACAATTCTCATAACTATTGCACTAGCAAAAGTCCCAGGCCACACATGTAAGATAACAGAGGCTCTGAGCTAAGTCAGAAAATGGCGACATGAGGTGAACAGCAGTAATGCAGTATAGGACAATGTTACATTAAATTACATCAACTTGCCTCACAGAAGTTTGTTACCATCTCCTGGTAGAGAAAGTTCACACTTTTCTTGTCCCTCAAGACTCAATACTAAACCGAGATAACTTCTCTTGAACAATTTGTCTTTCAATCACATTTGAACTGTGTGTGTGTGTGTGTGCGCCTTCGTGCTACAGGTGTGTATTACTGTGCATGTGTTATCTACTGACATTATTATTATTTTTTTCTTATCTTTCACTAGATACCTTTTCATTCACCCACCACCGCACATGTAATACACACATCTGACATGCTTCAGAAAATAACAGCACCTTCTAAAGAAGACATTAAATCCAAGTTAATAGCCATTTCTAATAGCAAATTCTTCCTCATTTCGAAATTCAATTAATTTGGCTCCTATGTTTATGTTTTAGGTGCATATAATTGACGGGCGTTGCACAAAGACAAAAACACAAAGAAAGAAACAGCTTGCAGGAGACACAGGATAATGTGGACTGTTCCATCTCCATGAATCGCAGGGTATTTCCGTACCAGCCATGTCCAGTACACAGTACAATCCCTTAGACTCTCAAAGTTAAAATAACACTTATAGGGTCTTGCAATGTATCACATACAGCCACCTTGTCATCATGCACACACAGTATTATCTCTGAAAGTATCAAGGTAGAACTATACCTTAGCAACAGCAGCAGCCAGCGCTGGCGTTTCATTCCAATACGATGACAGTGAGTACTCGTGCTTTCAGGGATGTGCCTTTGGCAGTGTGCTCCAGGCGACACTCATTTTTGAGGACAGAAATAACGATAAACCTGATTGTCCCTTTTGTCAAATCCAGACATGGCTGCCACTGTCTGAACTCCGTGTGTAGAACAAGGGCTGATTGCACAGCATGGACGCCTCGCCTATATCACTGCTTTTTTCTTTCTTTCTCTTTCTGTGCGCGTGTGTCCTCATTTCCCATGTCTAGACATGAGTCAGAGATACAGCCTGTGAGCTTCACTGGATATGAGAAGTGGGTCCGGAATCTGACAATGCTAATAGGCCAGCGACAGAGAATTCATCAGAGAAATGGCTAAAATAAAAGAGAATGAGCAAGACAAGGATAGGAGATGACAAGACAACGAGAGAGAGGGAAAGAGACAGATAGAGAGAGAAAGTAAGCGCAACTCAGCAGGACAGAGGGGGGGGGGGGGGGGGGGTGAGGGCGGTGTATTGAACATGTCTGATGATGACACAAGCTGACAGACAGGATAAGACCTATGATCAAAGTAGGGATTTGGAGGAAATGAGTGTCGCTTTCACATTAACTATTCAAATGCAATGCCAGGCAGAAAAACACAAAGGCCCTACCAGACCTCATGGCTGGCTTTGAGCTGTGCTCCAGATGGGTTTCGGAGGAATTGAACACCCCCCCCCCCCCCACTGGTGAACGGAGGGGAAAGCCCAGAGGACAGCAGGCAAATCTGGGTGATGAGAGGCGCTCTAGCTGCAGTAAATCCTCTTGACGATTTTCACATTCAAAAACCGACTGCGACACAATGAAACAGCCCAAAGAAAAAACTAAAGTTTGGCAGAGCTGATTGCATTCCAGGAGCAACAAGGGAAGACGTTCAGTACATTGTAATACACTGACTGTTCACTTTACTCTCAAAAGTGTACACATTTACAATGAGTGTCAATTTAACAAAGAAAATTATTATAGGGTCTCAAATGAGTCAAAACTAAAAAATGTAATTAATGTTGGACTGGCCGCAGGCAGTCTAATTAGTGTGAGCATCCTTTCAACCACTAGGAATCTATAAAAAGCCATTGGGACCCCAAAGTAGAAAAATACATGATTAATTAATCATTCAAGCTCATGTGACACACTATGAGGTTGTAGATTGGCTATTTTCAATATTTGGGGAATTGTTTGACAATTTCCACTTTTTAATATTATTTCTGGAAATCTTTTGAAAAATGTTTTAAGAACTTGATATTTACTCGAGACCCATAAAACCGGGTCCACAACCAAACATGGGTTGCAACCGTATGTTTGGGAAGCACTGCTCTATGGAGTTTCAGTGTATATTTTATATTCCATAAAATAGTGTCACACTGAAAGGGTTTAAATATACCACTGTACTTATAAACCCTTTCCAAGGGTATGATTAAGTGCTATATCTCCCTTTGAAGACAATGCACCAGCATTTTTTTTTTACTTCCATATCATCTCAGATACACTAAAATATTGTTTGTCATATACAGTACATCACAGAATCACTTTCCTCCTCTTCTCAGAGCACACACACATAGCCTTGAATCCTCACCTCAGTGTGTTGCGATGCTGTGCTGATCTCTGTTTGAAAGAGAGAGAGAATGTGTGCGTGCGCGCGCTCATGCAAGTGCTTGTGAACAAAACCCATGTGAGCAAAACATAAAACGACTTTAACCATATTTTACACTTTGTTGTATGATGGTGTCGCATCATGAACATAGCTGATCTTACATGCTATTTTCACAATTTTAGAAAATAATGAGGGAAAACTGTTTTTTTCTTTTTATTATAATTCATTTTTGAATGTTAAAAATGTGGGTGATTTCTCCCAACATTCAAAGAAAAATAACGCACATCCACCGTCTCTGGATTCATGAAAACAAAGCGGGGGCTCGCAACTCAATCAATGCTCCAAGTTTTTTATTTGCGTCAAACAGCAGATACAACGTTTTGACCCTGTTGGTCTCAAGTATGAGACCAACAGGGTCTTATATAATGACATGCAAAAATAAGGATGCCAGGTTGAAAGTGCTTAACAGTCTTCCAACGTCCAAACAAATGGATTCCGTGGTTTGTGTGGTTGCATAAAGCAGAACGCCAGGCAGGCAGTTGAGAAAATCAAAGTGGAAGACAGTTAATGAAACAGTGACCTTCAGGTCATCGGTGCTGGTCATACGGCAGAGATTTATTATT
The DNA here is from genome assembly GCF_963454915.1 of Gymnoscopelus microlampas. Lineage (NCBI taxonomy): Eukaryota > Metazoa > Chordata > Actinopteri > Myctophiformes > Myctophidae > Gymnoscopelus > Gymnoscopelus microlampas. Next base: position 16,184,457 of record NC_139959.1, on the reverse strand, counting down.
GGGCTTTGCCATCACTTAACCTAGCATGGTCACAAGGCCAAGCAGCTTCGGGGGGATACGCACACATACACACACACAAACACACCCTTGTGCACGCACACAGCTCCATAAATTACTATTCTATACCATGGTTACTGTCATAAGAAGCTGTTGGTGAACTCCTCCCCCTTGACCCATGACCTTTGAAGACACCAGTACCTGAATTCCAATAACGCAGGCTCATCCCTGCCATGATCAATCACCTCCGTTTCCTGTCAGCCTCCCCTCACTCAATTGATCCATACATCAATTACACACAGTACATGAATATGTTATGAAAATGTTGTAAATCATCTAGCGTTCAAAGGTTGCAAGTCGCATATAACGATACAATGAGAATGCTCTTTACAAAAAGCCGAGAGAGGAGAGAGCAAGTCAGAGGCAGGAGTGAGGACCTTTTAAACCACTTTTGACAAATCTAATGTTTAAGTTCAGGAATCTGCAAACGGCATCATTGTGGCGCTCTCTAGCCCTGTGATGAGCTGTCCACACTACTCATCCAGATGAAGGGTGCACTGGCTGAAGTGTCTGTGTGTATTTTAAGTCTGTATTTGTACATTTTAATGATTTATTCTCCTGTCCAGTTTCTTTTTTATGTATTTCTACAGTATGGACCCGAGTCCGTTAATAAAGATTTGAATTTAATATGACTGACTGATTCATTGAATATTTCTATTCGACACTTAAAATCAGTCAAACTCACAATGAGTACATTTTGACAACCGTGGAATGTCACGGTTGGCATTACCATGCAACATTTCCTTTAATTACTTACTTAAGCCGTATATACTTCGTTGACCGGGGTTCCCCCATGGGTCTATCCTTGGCTCCTTCCTTTTTTCCCTCTACACCAGGGGTCTTCAACAGGGGGTCCGGGACCCCTAAGGGGTCCTCAGAGCTATTATAGGGGGTCCGCCAAATCTTTGTGTGATAGGATTTCGTTTTTTTACATTAACCACTTGAACACTAGAATTCCTTTTCTGAGGGGAACATTAGCCAAAAATAGCAGATCTAGGTGTAGAGGGAAAAAAGAGCAGACTAAGTAAAAAAAACTTTAATCTGAAACACAATTTTATACAATATAGAGTAGGGGGTCCCTGCTTCATCTCTTTCTTAGCTAGGGGGTCCTTGGCCTGAAAACGTTGAAGACCCCTGCTCTACACCAAACGTCTTTGTTGTGACACGTTGTGAGCTTGTAGATCAGCAATTTTTGTAGAATGCTCACCTATTATGACATCATGCCCAGGATATAGGGACCCTAGGTTTCAAGTGGTTCGTAAAACAATCATATGCGCAGAAAGACAAAGAGGAATTCACAGCATGTCCTTGTCAAATATAAGTATTCCACTCTGACACTGCGTGAATGCTGCAGTGTCTCCATGGCACTGGCGTGTTCCACTGCATTGTAAAATGCCTTTGCCTGAGTGATCTGAATTCAGAACACATCCACACATGACCACAAATCTCCTCTCTTTGGTAAAGCGCGACTAAGAGCGTAGAATCTTCAGGGGCTTATTGTATTTGGCCTTTGCAACTCTCACAAAATATTCACTTTGCCACAGCCAGATATTTTTTCAGGCCACAGATATTAGGCTGGCGTGTAGCGTTGCTCACTGTGCAAACACTGTCGTACTGTATCACCTGGGGACATAATTATGTACTATATGAACGGTGCGTACACATACAAATGATGCTGAGCAAAAATCTACAATTATAGTTATGTATGAAACGGAGCATTCTAGTGACACATTGAGTCACATTGTTTCCATCTGTGTCTCTAAGTGTTTTTTCAGTAATGCTTTTAAGTGCTATCCTCTGGGATTTTTATGTCAAGATACTCCGTGTTCTGAGTTCAATACAATTTCAGAGAAATAATTATGTTTGACGTGTTTTAAATTGGTGCAACGGATAAGAATTCACAACTTTATTACCAATTAGATTTAAATCAAATAGAAATGTATCTTCAGTTCAATGGACTAGATAATCATTAATGAATGTATCCATTTCAATAGACACGCATTGGCATCACCAAGCAAGAAAGTACAAACAGAAAGGTACGACAAGTACAGTGCAGACGGAGAGAGAAATAAATAAATGCAGGGTACCAGAGCATACAATAATACATGATGATACTTGATACATGCAATAGACATGTATCAAGAGCTAAATCTGTCACAAATGCCTCACTAAAATACCTCAAACTAACGCCTTGTAGGAAAAGTAATCATTGCACGTGTCAGACATTCAGAGAGATACAGTGTGGGGTGTTAGTGGGCGTGTGTGTGTGTGTGTGTGTGTGTGTGTGTGTGTGTGTGTGTGTGTGTGTGTGTGTGTGTGTGTGTGTGTGTGTGTGTGTGTGTGTGTGTGTGTGTGTGTGTGTGTGTGCGTGCGTGCGTGTGTGCGTGCGTGCATGTGCCGCATACATGAAGAAATTGAAAATGACAACCTCAGTTGCATGTGTGTGTTTGCCGATCCTCAAACCAAACATGTCATGAGATGTTGTTCTGCTCAATAATGTACTTGCTGAACATGAGGAAGAAGGATAACGTTGGAATACTATGATACTGTGCCTGTAGCAATGCCTGGGGCATCAAAACATCTTGGGTGCATTTGTACAGAAGACGAACTTAAAGAGGTCGGCAGTAGAGATACTCGAACACCAATGTCCCTGTGCTAGAAAGCCTCAAAAGTCCACAATCCACATTCAAGATTGAAGAATAAAAGAAATAGCATGCTGAGATCAATGTAAAAATGTTAAGAAGTTAAGACATCTGTGCTGCCAAATAAATAATAATAAGCGGCCTAAAGGCTGTTCAGTTTTACGCAGGAAAATCCATCTGCTTGCCTTTCACATTGTAAAAGTTTAGTTTCAAGATCTGTGTGTCTTTGCCTGGGATTGACTTGATCATTGCCACAGAATGTAAGTGCAGTGGTTGGATGTTTAACTTCCTGAAGGTGTCCATCTAGGATTTAGGATCACCTCTGTGAATAGAGATTCTGTGCATGTTGATTCTGATACTGAGTTAGTCGTGGGTTTTGCCCACAGTATGTATTGTAGGCCACAACAAGGGCAAGACAGAAGATAGATGGCATTTCAGTCAGACAAATCTTAGATTGAAATGAATATTTATTGGGCATGAATATCTATGAGCGTAAGTATATATATTTTGGCGACACAGCTCCATCTCAATTCATTCATTCACTGCAAGTATGAACATATTTATAAACTAGAAAAAGTGCTCCTCGGAGCACAGGTCTCCGCCAGGTCACGTCGTTATTGTGGCCTCCCGGTGGCGCTATAATAGGCCAATGTGAAAAGGGTGGCATTTCTTCCTCGGCCTAGTGGGAATGTGCGTGCATTCATGATTTGAGGCATTTTGTTGCAAAAATGTGTTGCTAAATTATACCTGCTGGTGGCGCTATAACAGGCCAATGTGAAAAGGGTTCATGATTTGAGGCATTTTGTTCAAAACGGACCAATCCTGCCAACTTTGGAAGCCAACCTTAGCCAATCAGGATGGAATATGAAATATCGGACATATCCGTCTTGATCACATGACTATAGAGATACTGTGTACCGGTTTGCGTGATATTTGGATAAAATCTGTAGGAGTAATATCCAAAAATGTGTTTTGCACAAATCGGCCTCCTGGTGGCGCTATAACAGGCCCATGTGAAAAATTTGGGGCAGAGGTTCTGCTGTGGCATCGAGGGAGTGTGTGTGTGCAGTTTCACAGCGACCAGGGCAACGGTGGCGGAGATTAGCTGTTAACAGACAGAAGGACGGACACACACACACACACACACGGACGGACGGACGGACGGAGGGTAAAACATACTCTCTCGCCATGCCTTCGGCCTGGCGGAGACAATAAATAATCTGCCAAATAGGTATAACATGGAATGAAATAGCAAGACTCCCAAAGGTGACCATGAAAATGCCACAGACAAACATAAACGTAAATGGAAAAGGGCCAATTGTCAGGAGATGTGTAGATTTCAGAAGCTTTGCATCACTATTTCTTAAACAGACACACATACTGGTGTATTATTAATGAGCCACAGACAGTACAGTATGTCCCATGTGGCCATGTAGTCTTGCACATTAGGCAGAATTGTACTGTACACATCCCTTCAATATTTACAGCAGGGGATTAAAAAACTCTGTAGACTAGAGGTCTTCACGGGTCCACCCGGACAAAAAAATGCTGGACAATATCCGTGACCGAGGCTCGAGTCCATGCAATCGTCATAATTAGGTTTGTCATGTCCATATAAAACCTGGCAGCCTGGGTCGGTTCTGTAATATCTTGGAACAAATTGGATCTTGGAAATAATTCCAGGCATCTAATAGGGTTCAGGTCTCATATACAGTCAAATAAAATAAAAAGATGGATGGTCTGTCATTTTGGACCTGTGAAGACATCTACTGTATAGTGTTCCTCATCATAACAGTGGAACATCACTATGGGGCATTGTTTCAGGAGTCAAAAGATATGTGCACACGCACGCACGCACACACGGCACACGCATGCACAGGTCACGTGCACGCACACAAACCTGTTGAAGATCATGCAGGCCCACACACACAAACCCATACGCAGACAACCCGCACACAGAGACTCAATTTCCCAGTGGCCTCATTTCCTCTCAGCTGCTCAGCAGTGACATTTAAATAAGCATCTGATTAATAATCTCCCTGAGATGCTAAAGTGGTTGATCAAGCTAATGAATGGATGCCATTAATCACACCAGCCACAGCTGTGGAAGGATAGAGACAGAGTGTGGGAAAGAGCTTAAGAAACAGAGAGAGAAAGAGAGAAGGGGGAGGAAAGAGAGTGAGAAGAACTGAGAAATGAGTGAAGGGACAGGAAAATAGAGAGAGAGGGAGTGAAATAATAAGATAGTTACGTTTATTGGGAGAGACAGAAAGAGATGTTTCTTGGTTTGACGAGTTCCAGCCTGTTCAACCAGAAACGAAGCACACCATTTTGACAAAGGTGATTGTTCCTGTCATACTTTCAGCAGCATTCGAGGACTACACCAAGGACAAGAAATCGAGTCTGTATGGTCCATTACGCTTCATTCATACCTTTGACATTCCACAAAAGTTGACGTGCAACAGGCTATATAAACTATCATGTGAGTGCACCCACATTTAAAATCCCAGCACATGTTTTATTATTATATACCCCGGCACTGATACCAAAGCAAACAAAATGCTACAATGAAATGGGGGGGGGGCTTTATTGACCTCACGAATGACAGTCCAGGTGCATAATGGCCGGTCAGTGAATTAGAGGTTGAAAGAAAGAAACTACTATATTTTTGTATTGTAAAAAATTGCTATTCTTGATGTGTGCAAATCTTTGAATATATGTATTTTTTAAAGCGAACATTTGTAACTCAAATCTTTGCTTCTGGGGGGTCCCTGGAACAATATATTTTGAGATGGGGTCCGCGACCAAATACATATAATTTTGGGTGGTCCTTGACATGAAAAAGTTTGAGAACCACTGATATTATAGCAATATACAGTTTTCAGAACTGATTTAGGAGACATTTGTAGATGCATTCCTGGATTGAATGGGTTAATAAACTTTTGCATCGTGGCTAAGAGCTGTGTGGCCTCATCCTTATCAACATACAGTAACTATAGGCTTAGCTTGCTACTCTCCCTCTTATTCTGCATCAGGCAGGATGATGTATAGGGTGTGTATACATCTGTATACTTTATTATTTATTGACAGTGTCTGTGTTCTGTACCAGGTGGGATGATTGTATAGGGTGTATGTACGTCTGTATACTTTTATTAATATTTGTTTATAGGTGTCTTTATTGTGATGTTACTCTGCTGTACCTACTGTAGAAGAATTTCCCCCGTGGGATCAACAAAGGTATCTATCTACAGTATATCTATCAGCAGTTTCAAAAGAAAAAGAGATTCGGTCTCACAGCAAGGTATGCAACATGATGTCCAAGAAATGACCACACTTAAATTGAGTTCATCTATACAAGAAAAGAGCTCTGTAAGGATGACCCATGCTCCTTTCAACCATCAACCGCCTTCTCTTTCATACAGGATGGAAGACAGGTATTTGTCTGGCCCTTGACCTGCCGTCCAATTATCACAGAAGCAGCCAGTACAAGTGCAAGGTAAGAGAAGGTAGTTGGCCAATACGGGTCGGAGAAAGGTGAAACTTATTTCAGCAATAACAGAAGATGTGTCCTTGAGCAAGGCTGTGGAGCTGCTCGGTGGCCCCCAGTAGAGACTTAAAAACTATAAAGCAGGGATCTTCAACGGTTTTCAGGCCAAGAACCCCTTTGCTGAGAACGAGTTGAAGCAGGGACCCACTACTACTAAAGCTATTGTATAAAATTGTGTTACAGATTAAACCTTTTTAGATTTCATAGATAACTTCATAAACTTGTTTGACAGCACTATCATCTGTGTTGTGTAATTAGTTTTCATGTTAATGTGTATGTGACATTTAACCACTTGCCCTCAAAACTTGACCGCTGGCTCTGTGCTTTTTTTCTCCTCTACACCTAACCTCTTCCCCGGAAATATTCAATCTACAAGCTCACAATTCAACACCTCACAGCGGTGTTGTGAGCTTGTAGATCTGCTGTTTTCGGCTAATGTTCCCCTCATGTTCCCCGGATGCAAGGGTTGAAGTTCCTATCACACAAAGATTTGGCAGCCCCCTGTAGTAACTCCGAGGACCCCCCTAGGGGTCCCGGACCTCCTGTTGAAGACCCCTGATCTAAATGCCTTATTTAGATTGCAACTCAAGCAACATGATGTGATCCTCAGTTCTTGTGCACTTTACAATACACTCAATGGAAATGTGTGCTGTTGAAAGTGTGATTTCTCTTCCACGTGTTTACCTAATCAATTCTGATCTCACAGACTGAGATAGCAAGTATCATTACATGGCTCTCTGTACATAATGAGTAAAGGAGAGAGCTGTTCCTTGATTGAGAACGGTAAAGCTATATCTCTGCCCCTCACGTACTTCTATAATGAGGGCCCTGTAAAGCAGTGGTTCTCAAACTTTACCATGTTACCAGATTTGTTTTAAAAATGCACAAAATGTTCCACATTTGTTCCAATATTGTTTTGAAAATAGCAGATCTACAAGCTCACCACGCGTAGATCAGCTTTTTTTCAAGTAGCCGATGTAGGGTTAAAGTGGTTCAAATGATTTTTGGGGCGGTGTAGCCGCCCCCTATAAGTGAGTTTTGGACACCGACCAAAAAAATTGTGTACCCCCTAACCCTTCCATTGTTAATGCAAATCGATACTTTTTTCATATCAGCCAATCACATTACAGCTAGTGTCATCACCACTAACTGTAATGTGATTGGCTGACTTTGCAAATTCAGGACTGTGATTGGCTAGCGAAACACATGACACATGTGCAGCCCTATGAATAGCAGTATGGACTTTAAAAAAAGTCATTTATCCTTTTTTTAAAGTGAGTCATGTTGTGATGACCACACACCGCCCACTTCACACTGGGTGTGATTTTTATACTATATTAACTAATTTTGCTGGGGACCCCCTGGAACCCCCCCCCCCCAATGACCACTGCTTAGAACCACTGCTGTAAAGCTCAACACATTAACACAAATGTTTCTAGGGTAAATGTGGTTTGATTGCTACAAAGCCCACACATATTGCATGTGTATTCCCCCATGGGCTGTAAGGCACTTTAGATAAAAGCATCCAGCAAATAGCATACTGTACAATATGATGTTATTTGTCCTCTGAGAGAAGCAGTGGACAGCAGGAAACGGATCACTGCAATGAGCTCTCACTTCATTTCTCTCCTTCATTGATAGTGATGGATCTGCGTGAAGTGTTTGTGTACCCGTGTGTGTGTGTGTGTGTGTGTGTGTGTGTGTGTGTGTGTGTGTGTGTGTGTGTGTGTGTGTGTGTGTGTGTGTGTGTGTGTGTGTGTGTGTGTGTGTGTGTGTGTGTGTGCGCGAGCGAGCGCGTGCGCGTAGCATTTTCCATCCCCTCCATTGATCAAACCGCTAACTGTCCTCGTCTTCCCATCCTCTCTCCGATTTTCCCCATGGGAACGAGCGAGGCCAGCCACCTGACACGCATACCGCTCAATAATACTCAACACAACCTGTGTGTGCGTCCTGCCTATCAACTGTAGCATCTGTGACTGTGGGATCGAATTGTTTTTGTCCCGCTAGAGACGGGACTTCAAGGATGGTGATGTCATTTGGTCGGGTTGGTCGTTCAGCCGCTCTGTCAGTCCGTCTATCCCAAACACATAACTGGATATCCTATCGGCTTTGTGTGCCCCATCCTGTCTATCTGGATTAATATGGCTGTCATGACTCTGAGTCCAACTTACACATAGTTAGTAAAATATTGCTGACGGCCTGACATACCTCAGGAACACCACGTTGTAATGGTTTAAACTAAGATTGGTTGCTGTTTTTATTCCTAGTGCAATGCCCATTCAGGGCATGACCGCCGTTCAGAACGCATGGCCGTGGAGAGCAGGCCAGTTCTGGAGAACTGCTCATCCGTTTCGACTTCATACTCAAACAGTGCACTTCAATGGGTCCTCAGCGATACACCTATCAAGCGTGAAGCGGATCGGATGAGTGGTTCGCCAGATGTGCCCATCTGGAGCGGTCCGGTACTGGACAACTGGTCATCCGATGAACTTCTTTGGGTCTTCAGCAATACACCCGCAGAATACAAAAGTCTATTGGATAAATGGTGCAAAAGATGTGCGAATTGCATCACATCCTTGAAAAACAATAAAACAAAAGACGGTTCACTAGTTTATCACAACGCATCACACACTCATTTTTCTGTAAAAAAGGTAAGGTACATATGTTCATAATACTGTAGCCTACATGTATAGTCCATGCCCAGTATTATATTAATGTCCAAAAGTGACCCCAATGGATGTTTTGGATTTCAATGTCCAGTGTCAATGGTAGTTTTGCAGACCCACATTTAAATATTAAGTCACAAAGTAACCGCATCAAAATATCCCCCCAACCAGAGCTGTTTCAACAGAGGTCTGACATTGACCGTGAACAGCGGAGGATTGCATGTTTAGCCTAGTTCTAATAGGCTATGGGAAAGTCAGATAAATCCCTTTGATGTGTTTTGCAGCGGCTTTGAGCGCTATGAAACACTTTGTCAGATTAACAACACTCTGGGAACAAACAAACAGTGGAGAAACGCAGGGAATCAACTTCCTCGTTCAACTTACTCACACCAGCACACCCGGTACAATTATACGGGCTGCAAACTGTACCTGTGGCATTTGAGCAAAGGCAACTGGCAAGCATGACAGTGCAGCAGAGAGATAGACAGAGATGACTCGGGGGGGGCATCGTTTAAGGCCATCATAACATCTACAGTGACGGTTAGGCTCACAATACAGTACTTGGGAATGTCACCACCAGTGGTGGAAAGTAACTAAGTACATTTACTCAAGTACTGTACTTAACACATCGGGTGCCGATCACGGTCTGGACCGTGTTTTCACATAGTAGCGCTCTGGTGCCAATCACGGTCCGAACCGTGTTTGGTGTCTTTTTATTTTTTTCGTTTTTTCCCATACGGGAGGGGCTGGAGCAGCTTTGGGATTACCCACGGTGAATCTGACAAGGATGGGCCAGATGCATCATGGCGCACATCCGCTTCCGCTCTATTTCCTGCTCTAAAACCCCTATAACTCCAAAACTTTTTACGCTGGGGAAAACGACTCATTTTGTGTGCACGATCGCTCCGCCATTGTTACTCGCGCGAGCGATGTTATCGTTCCAGGCGTTAGCCAGCACCATCGGCTAAAATGGAGACATGCTTTTTTTTCTCATGGAATGCACGTCGTGGGGTCTACAGTTTAAACAGCGCTGCGCAGCTCAGCGGTGAGATTTCGGCACCGAACGTAATCTGTTATTATAAAATGCTGGCACCCGATGTGTTAAGTCATTTTTTTAGGGATTTATGCTTTACTTGAGTATTACCGATTTCCAATACTTTTACTTCTACTCCACTACATCTCAGAGGCAAATATTGTACTTTTACTCCACTGCAATTATTTGAAAACTTTAGTTACTAGTTACTTTCCAGATATAAATTATCATATTATAAAACATACATTAACCACTTCAGCCCTATCTTATACCTCGGCTTGTAGATCTGCTATTTTCAAATATGTTAGTACTTTTACTCAAGTAAATTTAGAATTCCGGACTTTTACGTAAATTTAGAATTCCAGACTTTTACTAGAATTCCGGACACTGGTCGCCACTGATGGGAGATGTAGTTACTGCAGGTGTGTGTGCGCGCGAGTGCTCATGTACGTACATGTGTGTGTTTGGCATAGGCAGGAGCTATCCCCAGGCAGAACAGGTGCTTACATGGTAGTGATGGCGCAATGACAAACACATCCCTTCCAGACCGACCATGCAATAAATCGCAACACTGCTGTTCTGCCACAAATTACAGCACACACACACACACACACAAACACACATGCACATGCACCCCTCCAAGAAAGGTAATTTGAGCATTTGATTGCATTCTTGAGACAGCGTTTCATTTTACTTTTCATGGATTAGGATAGATATCGGCCTTCTTCTTCAATTTTCATGGCCGCTCTACATCTGTTCCTAGAAACCCAGGGGGGCATCGGGGGTTTGCAGCCATTTCTATGTCAACAACATAACTTCTGACCCCTTCAGGGTTATAAACCGCGGCCAAACTGCATTTCACATCAGTAACACAAACACAAGTGAATAAGGGTGAAGTGCCACATACCAAAATGGTTTGCGGTCACTGTAACTTGATTTAAGATATTAGATCATTTGATTGCAGGGTGAAGGATCTGTGTAATATTAGCCCTCAGATAGATACCGACCCGTCAGACCAAGTAAGATGAGCGGGTGGGTCTGAATGCACAGAGAGAGAGAGAGAGAGAGAGAGAGAGAAAATAGTATAGAGTATTGGCCGGGGGTAAGAGGCTCATTGGACACATCTCCACACTTCTCCATCATCTAAGTGAGTGGTAAATTGCTCAAAAGTATACAGTAATAGGATTTATGGCTGCATTAAGAATATTACACCAGCAGTGTGGCACTACAGCTGAGCTGTCTGTAAGCCAGGCTAGCACAACAAATAAAATGTACATTACCGGTGAGCGGTGACAGTCGAAAAAACTCGATGCTCACGCTCCACTCACAACAATAATCTTGCCCAACAGAGCGTATAATTCCGCCAGCACAACACACCCACACAACCTCCCATTTTCCGTTCCAGCACAGGGGTTTGTGCCATATGTATGAAAGCCTGTTTACTGTTTAAGGGGAACATTTCCAAAGAGACACATCTCTTTGGAGAATTCATCAATGAGAATAAAACCTGCAGCCGTTGGCACGTAGTAAATATCACCCAGTCCCAAAGCTGAGGCTATGGCGTGGTTCGTGCAATAAACAATGGGCTAATTTGATTGAAGCACATTGTCTCCTGAGTCAGTCTTTATGACTATTGAGTGGAGGCTGTGGCCCCAAGGGCAATTGGAAAGAGGAAAGTAGATGGATATATATCGTGTATACGTACTATGTACTAATACATGCCTTCAAAACATTTGGAAGCCCTGGCCTAGGTAGTAGACAACAAATGTTGTTCTATGTTTTCTGTGTCTTGCTTTCTCTATCTCTTAAAAATAAATCCTCTTTGACTTTCAAAATCGCCTCTAACTCCTCAGCACGTTAGTCGCATAAGATTACAGAGCGCTTTGTAGCTTTCAAAATTGCGAAAAAAAAACAAACTGGGGTGAGCATTCCTCTTCAAATCGCTGCATGGATCTCAGAGGTGCGTGGCGCCTCATAGCTTAGTATTTATGTCAACATGTGCGAGGCCCAGAGTGGTCTTTCAGAGATCAATTCAATAAGCCTTCTAAAGACCGGGCATCAATCTCAACTCCCACTCTCTCTCAATCTTTCTCACTCTCATCCGCTAACCTATGCCAGCCCTGCATGGACGCTAAGCTGCAAATAGACTCCACAGAGGCAGACTTCTGTAACATAACCTGACAGCTCACAACTAATGACCACTCACATGACTTCAATGCAAATGTCAGCAAAAGGCTGATTTCCGATGCTGTCACCGAGGAGATATCAGTGTCACGCAATATTGGCATGCCCCCCCCAACCGGTTGCAGTGATCAGGACGAGGGTATTCACCATGGAGCACACTTGGCGTGCATACTGTATCTCAATCAGCTTTGATCACCTGTTTTATGTCGCTTTGACCCCCTTGATGCTTGGAATGCACAGGGCGTTAAATTGGCTGAATAAAAACACAGATACTCAACATGGCCTTACCTGTGTTATGTGTGACCGCTTCACTCTCCAGTGAGCCGGGTGGATTAGCCATACGGGACCAGCGTCTGTCCCACCAGTCTGTGCTGTGAACAGCAGCTTCAGGGGGACCAAAGGCCTGTAAGTGGCCTGGCTGTTTGATTTGTTTTGTCAGATCGAATTAGTCAGATCAAATTAGAATCCTGTCTCATGTCCTGTAGGTCTTTGTGTCATTTACACAGAATGACTGTGTGCTTCTCATTTCAGCAGAATGTGCCAATATCTCTTTGTTCTGACTTTTGCCCTCTCTCTCAGCCATCGTCTATCTCTCATCCTCGTAGCTGCTCTGTATGCAGTCTCTTAAAAAAAGGAAAAAGAAAGAACGCTTGCTGTGCCTGCCAAGATTAGCCAGCCAATTCTGATGATGCACTGTAGGGCAAGATCAAGCTTAAAAGTATTTACTTGACTCAGCAAATTATTCTTGCTCTGATTACATAACAGAGTGACTGGTGGCAATCTGACTTTTCTTTCTTGTTAGTTGACAGTAGCTGAGAACAGAATTTAATGAGGACAGAAAAAAAAAATCTGTGCAATGCGTTGCATCTTGCAATATGCCACGCTGGGTATAAAATCGCCTGCTATGCAATTGCTAAAGCAGGGCGGGTGCAAAATCACCCAGATTGTTGATTGATTGTGATAAGCATAAAAGCATGGGTACACTGCTGTACTTGTACTGTAGCATACTGTATTCATGAGCCATGAGCTCATACTGCCACGCCATTATGCTACAGCGAGTGCACTGTGCTTGGAGGATAGGTAGGTACTGTGTTGTGACAGAAACTGAAATCAAATTGCTATTTATATATTGTACCAAAACACTGTTTAACACATTTCCTGTCCCATTCCTTTTCAACACAAATAGTTGCTGTTGGGCAGAAACCTTGTATCTACATATTTATTTTCAACTTTTATTTTGTATTAAAGCTACACTAGTATCCTGTTCTACCCCGGATTTGAACCTGGGTCTCCTGCACAAGTGCAGACTTTTTAACAACTGAGCTAAAAGCACCTGCCTGCTTGATCAGGGGAGAAATAGAATTTGACCTTCAGGCAGTACCGCTTGTCAACAATTGTGTGTTTAATTCTGTGTTTATTGTGTTTAATTCTGACTAGGTTAATCAATAAACTAATGGAACTTGCGACTAAATAAATAAATTTGATCCGTTGGACCGCAGGATATTCTTTTCCATTTCCTAGAAATGTTCAGTTTTGGACATACAAGACTTCCACCCAACTTAAATGAAATCCAAAGGTAATGGAGGGTGATCATCATGTTGGGCTACATTGCTACTGGAAACAATGAAAGCAGAAACGCTTGAAGAGCAGCTGGATATAGGACCTTTTTAGTCCTATATACACATCCAATAGTTGTTGTTTCCCCACACCCCTTTCTCTAATGCATTTCATCTACAACCTGTGTATTTTATTCCTTTATCTGGGTGAATGACATTTTGAGAGGTTAAATATCTGGATTGTTCTGATAAGCCTTTGTGTTTGTGGCTCTAATTTCATTTTGCCTCTAAAAGCTTAGTAGCAGGCACAGGGCAACAGCAGAAAAAAAAGTATAGCAATACCAGATCCTTTTAACTTGCAGCTGAGAAGAGGATGCAATTCTTCCAAAAGGACCATTCATCCCAATCACTTGATACTCAACTTGCACCATGGGTCAACTTGTCTAGACAAACACATACACATACTGTAGTCCCACAGTACTACTAAGGATAAGCCAACAGTCGTCTATTATTTCTATCTGTTAACCATCTCTGTATCAGAAAACCCAGCAGGCCAGCAGGTTGTCAGCTCTTCCCGGACCAGACCAGAGCATGCAGGCCCGAATGTGAGAATGCCTTTTCGTTGAATCCCACCATTTTAAGGATAAAATATCAATTACGGCAACATACTGATCCCAAACACCTGCTGGCTCAGTCAAATAGCTCAGTAGCCCCAGCTCTGCAGCGGTTCACAGTCACAGCTACTCTCATTTCATCAAAGGTCTTGTCTTCTGCCTTGAAGCCTCTGGACGACTTAGCTCTGCCAACTCACTTATTGATGGGGTTGGCAGCTGTTTACGTCAACAGCCCAGTATCTGGTCCTCCTCAGCGGTGGCTCCGAGGCCTGCACAAATACCCGTGCACTATCACACACACACGCTCACACACACACACTCACAGCAAACACACACACTCGATGCACTCAGTAGAGTGCATTGACCTTTACCGCGGCCTAAAAACATCCACAGTTTGCTCGTTTGAAAGGTTGGCCTGGTGGTGCCCACTAGAGGCATGGTCATGGGGTCACTAAAATCAATAGGTTTCTTCCTCCTGGTATTGTGCACATCACACACACACACACACGCACACGCACACACACACACACACACACACACACACACACACACACACACACACACACACACACACACACACACACACACACACACACACACTTGTGAGGATGAGCCCTTTAGCGGTTGGAGTTAGTACAGAGGCCTTGATAGGGTGCAACCAAAAAGGTGCATTTATTCTGATTGTTCACCGACAATTAGAGATGCCGCGATCCGATTAACAGATCGGATATCGGCGCGGTATCAGCTAAAAAATGGAGATCGGATCGGATCGCAGCGAAAATGCCAGACAGATTTTGGCTGAATTAACAACACTCGCTTTTGCGACGCGAGCCTCTCTCTCGCAGTTAAGTAACTAAGTACATTTACTCAAGTACTGCACTTAAGTACAATTTGAGATAGACAGTATAGAGACTATTATGTGCGTATCAGATCGGTATGGATCGGAATCTGATCTGTTTTGATGCTGCCTGATCGGAATCGGATCGCAAAAATCTTGAACGCAGCACCTCTACCGACAATACAAGAAAATACACAGGAAGCTCTCCACACACAGGAGACGTGGTGGTGTCCAGCTCTCATCCTACCACCAACTGAATATCTTTGTTGCTGGCAGCCTTTTATACTCAGCTGGAGGCAATTAGTTTGGACTCCACAATGTCAAGGGGTAGATTACAGAATAATACACATACATACAGATAACCTTAACTCTCATAACCTCTATTAAAACTCCATGAACTACAGTAATAATGATCACACTTCTGTATAGCCTTATGCTGCGTTTACACAGGCAGATACAAAGCTACAGTCTGCCATTCATTTTCAATGGAAACCAACGACAAGAAGACACCCGGCGTTTGTAGCTGCAACAAAATCTACAAAGCAGGGACCCCCCTTCAACTGCAGCTACAAAGCTACAAAACCACCAATTGTTGTTAACCATTTCCTCTCACTTTCTCTCTTCACACAATTTCTGCTTGTAATGGGAGGAAAACAAATTATTTTCATCCGCTAGTTCCATGTTCTTTTTAACCCCATGCAGGCTTTATTTTCCTTTATATTTTCTCGCTCGTCGGGCGCACACTTGATGAACGAGCGACTCTGTGACAGATACACTGCGTTGCTTTGTAGCTTTGGATCTTTTGTAGCTGCCAGTGTGAGCCTAAAGAGTCTAGAGATATGCTCATTTGGAAGTTGAAAGTTTGGTGGCACTAGAGGACAGGTTGTGTCGTGGGCTCACCATAATCAATATGTTTCTTCCTCCTGGGAGCATGAAAGTGCATGGAAAATGTCATGATAATCCGGGCTATTACTTTCTGAGATAATATGTTAGTCACAAAGAGTCACATTTTGTCAGGATGTTTTGAAAAATAGCACATCTGCAAGCTCGATGCGTTGTGAGCTTGTAGATCGGCAATGTGGGATGGCTGATTTAAGCAGTCACACTTGGCCGGAGTCAAAATATGATTGGACTCAGAGCTGGGTGTGGCTGTGCACCTGTTGTGCATGGAGGTAATCGATGCAGGAAAAAGGATAAATCAGGATAAATCATAAGTCATCTCCACAAACATTGGCAATTTGGGGGAGAGCCACCTGGATAAAAGTTACCATCTGCTCTCCTGTGTAAAGGTTTTCTCAGTAGCTATACAGGACCTTTCCATAGCACCACAGCATGGCCGTGTATGTTTCTTTATAGCTGCTGGAAAATAAAGGTTTTGATCTTGAAACCTTGACTGTCATCTGTCCTACAACGGAGCCTGTTACAGGCTATTTTCAAATAGCCCATGTATATTGGGTTAAAGTGGTTAAACTGATTTTGATGCTATTATTAACTAATTTACCTGGAACCCCTTGAGATCTACTGCCATAGAACCTCAGATGTTGCCTTTATGGGTGTTCTTTGTGGAGTATTTGGCACCATGGCCTCTATACTCTATCCCCTCCAAAGTCTGAGCACACTCTAGATCCTCCGATAAGGCCCTCCTGGAGGTACCATATACTAACCTAGTAACCCGGGGTGATCGGGCCTTCGCTGCCCGGGCACCTACGTTGTGGAACGCACTGCCGGTGCAACTGAGGTTAGCACAATCCGTGCCTCTGTTTAAATCACTACTGAAAACCTACCTCTACACTAAGTGTTTTTCTTAATTGTTTTTTACATTACTGTACACACTCTAATGTAGTTATGTGTGTAGTCAAACAGTTTTTCTATTTTTTGCTTTGCTTTGTTGTTGCTGTTTTTAACCTTGCTCTGTTCAGCACTTTGTAACTTTGTTTGGAAAAGTGCTATACAAATAAAATGCATTATCATCATTATCATTATACTCTTCTGAATAACTGGACTAAGGTCAGATTGGCAAAGTCATTTTTGTCTCCGCCAGGCCGAAGGCGTGGCCGAGACTATGTTTTGCACCCTGTTCGTCCGTCCGTCCGTCCGTACAAGAGCAGCTAATCTCCCGCACCGTTGGCCCGATCGTGCACACACACTCCCTGGATGCCAGAGCAGAACCTCTGCCCCAAATGTTTCACATGGGCCACATTTTTTTATATTACTCCTTCAGATTTTATCCAAACATCACACAAATCGTTACACATGATCTCTATAGTCATGTGATCGACGGGTCTGTCAGATTTTTCATATTCCATCCTGATTGCCTAAGATTGGCATTTAAAGTTTGCAGGAGTGGCCCGTTTTGAACAAAATGCCTGAAATCATGAACGCAACGTTCGATTGCGGTGAAACTTTGCACGCAAATTCCCACTTCGTTGAGGAACAAATGCATGTCACCCTTTTCACATTGCCCTATTGTAGCGCCACCTGGAGGCTGATTTTTGCAAAACAAAGGTTTTTATACTGCCCACAGATTTTGTCCAAATATCACGCAAATCAGTACAGATTATCTCTATGGTCATGTGATCAAGACGGATCTGTCCGATTTTTCCTATTCCATCCTGATTGGCGAATTCCGAACATTGCTGGCCCAGAATAACCTACCTGACCTGGTGGAGACCTGTGCTCCGAGGAGCACTTTTTCTGGTCTTCTTTTAAGTCTCTCCTAAAAACAATTTTTATTATGGCTGTTTTAGTGCATCTGCCTTATTGTATTTTTTCACACATGCATGTGCGCGTGCACACGCGCACACACACACACACACACACACACACACACACACACACACACACACACACACACACACACACGCAACAGCACTTTGTTGCTCCCTGTTGGCACGGCAACAAATATCGTCATGCGCATTCCAGTGTTATAGATAGACAGGACCTCCACCACCTTCTCTCTCCGAGCCTGACTCTAGTCTGATTTATACCTTGTTGTACGGCGTTTTTTTGCCTTCAATTGCACATACATTTCTTAGTTCTTAATTGGTTCTAATTGCTTTTACTTGCTTTGGCAATGTAAATGCAAGTTTTCTCATGCCAATAAAAGCTCCTTTGAATTGAATAGAATTGTATTTAACTGTATAAAATAAGCCTGAGACGTGCTTGGCCAAGTATGTTGAGGTGCCACACAACAAATAATTTCTTTATGGCCCACTGTCCCTGCTTCCGTCTGATCGTTGTCAGCAGCTACGCTTTTCATTAGTAAGGGTGAGATAGATGGTTATGGCGGTCCATCATCAGAGGGAAGAGGTGTAGGTGTGTGTGTGTGTGTGTGTGTGTGTGTGTGTGTGTGTGCGCGCGCGTATGTGTGCAGATCCACCCCCTCACACGTACTGTGCTTGCGTGTGCTTGTGCAACCATCCACGTGTGCAACATGTGTAACATGCAGGTCTCTGTGTGTATAAGGAGTTTAAGTTATACATACACATGTTGTATGTCACTGGTTCACAATGTGGGGTGGAGTTCTAGTAATAAAACGTTGTATCAAATGGGGGTGCATGGCCTAATGCATATTAACCTGGGGGTCCTTGAAATTAAAAAGGTGCTGTACAGTATGTGATAATGGAGCATGTGACTGTTTGTGGTGGGGTGTGTGTGTGTGTGTGTGTGTGTGTGTGTGTGTGTGTGTGTGTGTGTGTGTGTGTGTGTGTGTGTGTGTGTGTGTGTGTGTCTCTCTCACTGTGGTCACTGGTCAATGCCTTTACGACTCGCTGCACTGGCTGTGATTTTATACCGACACATCTGGAGCGACTGGGGCTCATTAATTCCAGGAATTGAAAGCTGCTGAGACCTCATCTAATGAGACTGGACCGCTGCCAGAGCTGCTACACCCCAGTAGACAGTCACACCCATCGCATATCAATCTCATATTGACACTGTGACATCCACTTGTTTAATCCATTAAGACCGGGAACGCATCTGTGTCATTTTAAGATTTCTTTGGCTATTCAAAAATAGCAGATATACAAGCACATAGCGCGGCACTATAGATCTGCTTTTTTTTTTTATCGTGAAATTTTGTGCAAATCTTTGAATATATATTTTTTAAAGCGAACATTTGTAACTATCAAATATCTCAACAAATGCATTGTTATATCAGCGGTGCTCAAACATTTTCATGTCAAGGACACCCAAAATTATATGTATTTGGTCGCGGACCCCCATCTGAAAATATTTTATTCCAGGGACCACCCAGAAGCAAAGATTTGAGTAAAAAATGTTCACTTTAAAAATATATATATTAAAAAATGTGCACAAATGTTCACGATTATTTTTTTTTTGCAGATCTCCGAGTGCTTGTGCTTGTCTTGTATATCTGCTAATAGCTAAAGTATAAAATAATGGTTTAAGTGGTTACACAGATGCGTTCCCGGTTTAAATGGGTTAATTGATATTTATAACATAAGAGCCATTTGTTCAAGGTGCGGTAGGAAACGTCAGGACAAATTAGCACTAGCTTGTTTTGAAAGTACATTTTGTTCCTGTTGCTACATTCATCAAGTCTGTCTGGAGACAAGCATATATACCCTGTTTACTGTAGCTCAGTTTTTGCAGGCTCCGGTATTTCTACAAGAAAATAGAGGTATAATATATCGCAAGACACAATTTTTATGGTCTACTCTGCCGTGGAGTGAACTCTTGACATCCCAATCTCAGGCGGACACTCAAACACAGAGGCAGAGGCTGTATTTTCTCTCACACCATTAGAATTAATTATAGTCGAGAGTGTTATGAAACGTTAACAATGTAACGCAACACAAAGGTGATCCTTGAAAATGTTTTGTTTTACATCATATATCTTCAATGTCAACTTCCCAACGAGACAGCGCTTGCCCTTTCTTTTGACAGCTATGGATTTTATTATACGTACTCAAATAATATTCGACATTTTATGCTTTATTTCAGACCGAGTGAAAAGATAGGAAAGGTGTGAGAGAGAGAGGGGGGATGACATGCAGTAAAGAGCGGGAAGGACTATAACCTTATTTATGTGAGTATGTGCTCTTAGTCATTTTATTTTACATTCAGCGTCAACTTTAGTGTCAGTGAAAGAAAATCAGCACTATTCAATTTATTTTTCATTAGCAGTGGAGGAGAACCATGAGAACCATATAACAGATAAACAACTTCTCAACTTGTGCTGCTGTAGTGTCTACACAAACACAATAGAGTACAGAAGTCCTGACGTCACTCGTCCATCCCCTGGTTCGTAAAGTAATTCCTCTATGGAGAATAACATTGGGTCATCTTAGAATCGTCTCATATAAGAATTGTGGTCCAAAAATAAACAAACTGTCTCGGCGATATTGTCAGGGAGGTGGCTCTGAATCGTTTATGATAGTCAGTCACTCATATTTGAATTAGTTAAAATGTAACTAATTCGTCGGAAGCAACATTAGCGTTTTCTCACCGTCAGTTGATGGTTCATATCCATAAGAGTAAAACCGCCGGGGTCATTTGTTTATTTTTGGAACACAGTTCTTATTTGACGCGATATTAAACACGTCTATGGGAATTCAGAATGGGGGGGAAATTACGTCAGACTTTGGTGCTCTATTGGCCCGTGTTTGGGGGAGGGAAGCCAGGCGGGGAGGGTGGTATCGGTTATTTCATGTACTCCTACAGGCTGGGGCGGCACCTGTCAACGGGGAGTGTTGGGCGGGAGGAGTAGGGCGAAGGCTCTACAGTACGTCTTCCTGATAGTAGGTGAGTCAATAGGACACGACAGCAGTGACAACACAGAAATGTGTGTGTGGGGAGGAATTAATTGGCAAAACAACTAAATTGGGGAGAAAAACGGGGTAAAAAATAATTGGCTACTCTAAATGAATTAAAAAAAACTTGTGCTGCTGTACATGGGGTCTGCTTGAAGAAAGGTAATAAGTAAAACTCTCCACCACTTCCCCAAACACTGCTGAGGTGCCCTTGATCAATGCACTTTACCCTAAACCCTCTGGACCGGCACCGTGGCCGAGAACAGAAGACTGTGATTGCTCTGGTAAGCTCCCAGGTGTTAATGTGTGTAGTAGCTCCAAGAATGTGAAGCTAGTAGCTTTAGTGAGGAGCATGCCCGTCCCTCATAGGTTCCCTGCACCCCACGCTGTCATTGCTGTGGCTGTAAGGTCACCGGGCTCATAGTGTAACTCTCAATGGGAGGCTAGAAGCTTTAGTTGGTGAGGAGCACGCATGCAAACTTAAATCTGTGATGAAAAAAGTTTAAAAGTACAGTATTGGCATAGCGGTCTGGGCACCTAAGGCTCCAAAGTAGCCTGACAGCGCGTCAGCCTACTATCCTGTCAATAAAGGCAGAAAATCTTTCATCTTTAAAAAAAAAAAAGAACAATCACAATTAGATTTGAAAATGTGTACAATTCAGTGGAATATAAATACACTTTATGATACTGTAATGTGGGTGGTGACTATTATGAGCCAAGTGACCAGTGCATATTGTGAGTTTTGTTAACACTCTGCTCTTCGTTACAGCAGTAAGCTGAATGTAAGAATCAGTCAGTGCCTAGTGAGCTCAGTGTGATATTGCCCTTGAGGGCTAATCTATATGTGTCTCCTGTGCTTTGAATAGCCACTGTAGCCAAGCCAGCGATGGCCGCTGAGAAGGGCAGGTCTCTGCGGTGAGGGGAGAAGCCTAATGATTGGTTTGGAACCGAGTCTCTGTTGGACCGTGTTCATATCCTGTCATTTTTATCTCTTCCCTCTCTTCTTTTTTTATCTTCAGTCTCTCTGTGTGGCCCTCTGTGTGTGGCTCTGTGAGTGTGTGTGTGTGTGTGTGTGTGTGTGTGTGTGTGTGTGTGTGTGTGTGTGTGTGTGTGTGTGTGTGTGTGTGTGTGTGTGTGTGTGTGTGTGTGTGTGTGTGTGTTTGTGTGTGAGAGAAGAGAGAAGAGAGAGAGAGAGAGAGAGAGAGAGAGAGAGAGAGAGAGAGAGAGAGCGAGAGAGAGAGAGAGAGAGAGAGAGAGAGAGAGAGAGAGAGAGAGAGAGAGAGAGCGAGAGAGAGAAAGAGAGAGAGAGCGAGAGAGAGAGAGAGAGAGAGCGAGAGAGAGAGAGAGAGAGAGCGAGCGAGAGAGAGAGAGAGAAAGTGTTAAGGTAGCTCTTATGAATGCAGTAGATTACACCCGTTAAACCACAAGTTAAGCAAAGCAAAACATTTCCTTTACATACTACTGTAAAGTGTGTATATATAAATACATACATGCTCTGTAGGTATCTAATAACATTTTTAGGTGGTACTTCTCAGCGAATATACACTTGCTTTGGAAGGAATTGCAAGCATCTTCGGGCATAAATAAAGTGTACAACATTTCAAAATCATTCCAATGTAATTTTAATTAAATTTTAATCTGCAAACCAATAGCAGAACAAATAATCCCTGTGAAATCCTCTGGGCTCTATGTACAGTACCTTTTCATTTTATTGCTTTGCCCTCTGCTAGCTCCTATAGTACAGTGTTAGCATTACCATCGTGCCAAATGATTTAATCAATGCTCTTCAGGGAGAAAGCTGGCAGACTAAGTGTACCCTAAAACCGAGCTTTATGTAGGCTATCACTTTTAAGATCCTTGTCTTCTCAAGGTGAGAAGCCTGGCAAGGAACATCAATTTTTAACAGGCTATGATACAGAGAGCCAGACTTGGGCACCGTTAGCGAGGGATGAGGACTTTTAACCACATCCTATTATATAACCCAAGAACCGTGGACATTGTGTGTGTGTGTGTGTGTGTGTGTGCGTTACATTATCATTATCAGTTTTTGCCACATACTTTGGCCACTAGGAGGCTCGGAGCCATTGAGATAGAAAAGAGATGTCCATCTCTGCTCACTTAATCGGCCCACAAACATAGCGTTTCTGACCCCTGATTGACACGAGTTCCATCTCAATGGCCCTGGAATTGCATGCATTACTGCTGTTTACAGTATTTTCATCAATCTCCGACATGCTTTGACACAATTTGTGTAGGACATTTAGTCATTTCTGGCGACAAACGGTGGACAAAGTATGCTCTATTTCTCTCCATTAATGACTTGCCGTCTGGTCGTGTTTGTTGTAGCTTATATACATTTAAATGTGTAATGACTCAGACGAGATGCTACAGCAGACTGTTGTTTATTTTGTCACCGTGGTGCCATGGAACAGCAATGAGAGACTATACAGTCACAGATGGCATGTGAAGGGAGATTATCCGCAGGCAACCTTTCTACAAAACAGTACATGGTACGTGGCTGACAGATTGCGTAAATAAAACAATACCGTGTGTCAGACCACAATGTTCCGTCGGATGCTGGTTGGACTATGTACTGTAGATGGCGAAACCTTTAACTGAAAAGAAAGGTAATTCCCAATCCCATTGCCATTATACTTCCTCAGTCTGTGTTCGCTCATGGGAAAGACAACCAGCAGACTTTATTGTGGGAGATGAGGAGGGAATAACTGACGACTTTGTTTATACTGCTCTGTCTATATCATCATCTGTCTCATTCATTCAAAAAATGTTTGCAATAACTTTGTTTTGTTAATTAAATAACATTGAGCATCCACTCTCTAACAACTTCTGCCTTTCATAAATACAACTACATTGCTATCTACATACAGTAGAGCTTGTATCTGCTATTTTTTTTTAATCATGAAAATGTGTGCAAATCTTTGAATATATATATATTTGTAAGAGCACATTTTTAACTCAAATCTTTGCTTCTGGGGGTCCCTGGAACTGCTATACACAAGATCAATATAGATGACACTCAAAGGTGATGGGGACAGTTGGGAGGAGGGTCGGGGGTAGTATCATATTCTTGGAATCATCCCCTATTCTGCTTGTGTACAGTATACCTCTGGTCTTGCTTGTGTGAGGAGGATCTTTCCTTGTGTCCTGTCAAATTTTCAAGGATTGTACTCTGTATCCCATGGTGCAGAACAGAGAAGGGGTTGGAAAATCCAACCGCCCCCTCCTTCACCATCAACACCACCTGTCTCTTTCTCTCTCCCTCCCCCCTCTTGCTCTATCATCCCTGCCTTTGCCTATCATCCTTGGAAATGTCGAAGAGACAGCTATCACAGTTGTGCATGACATACACTGTCAACACATTCGCCTATCGACCAGAGTGTCCGATTCGAACGGGCCAGCATTCTAAAACACATCACGGTGCCATGTCGGCTGAGAGTCATGCGTTTGTGTGACTGTGTTTGCATGCATTACAGTACAGTGCCCGACTGCCCGTCCCTTGTCATCAGTTCCCTGCACCCCACGCTGTCATTGCCGTGGCTGTAAGGTCACTTGGCTCATAGTCTCAGCGTGACAGCACTTTTAAGCACAGACACCAAGAACCCAGGGGCCTGTATTGTGTTTACATGCCACACGACAAAACCCGCAGACTAGGTTCCGGGACATTAAGTGCACAGCTGTTTATAATGTGACATCTGTGTCAGTTGCTCAGCTTGACGGGCAAAATACATTCTGTCATACGAGGGAGGCAAGTCGTAACATGGTAAGTGTACCGGAAGGTGCACTTGGATAACACAGAGTGTGGCTAAATGGCAAAGCACCTCCCTTACACCGAGACGATGTCTGTGTAATTTGGACCACCCTGATCCTAAAACCCCCTTTAAATAACACAGCTACACAGTTGACCAGCTACACAGGCTCCCGCACAGCACACATACAAAGTACGAACAC
Organism: Gymnoscopelus microlampas; assembly: GCF_963454915.1. Classification (NCBI taxonomy): domain Eukaryota; kingdom Metazoa; phylum Chordata; class Actinopteri; order Myctophiformes; family Myctophidae; genus Gymnoscopelus; species Gymnoscopelus microlampas. Next base: position 16,159,577 of record NC_139959.1, on the reverse strand, counting down.
ATGCACAGGAAGAGATGCACACACACGCGCACGTGCAAATGCATGCACGTGTGCATACACTGCACACACACATATTTTCCTTTTCACCCCCATTTAAATCCTATCTGTACCAGATTAGAAAGCAGACTGGACACTCATGTTAAGGCAGCTACACACTGTACACGACTTTTAAAGTGGCCGGCGAGTCATCAGATCATTAAGCATTTCACACCGCACAAGTCTCTTTCTTGAAATCGGCTATCATATATCGCTGTGTTTTCACATTATACGATTGATCACCGACAAGGGATCACACACTGCAAGATATTTCACCAGGATGAGATCCAGACCCGATACATATATACATTAGTTTTTATTCCAATTCATTTTAACCGACGTCTCACGAAAACGTGCAAGGCTCCTGTGACCGAGACAGGAAGCTATTGATTGACATTAAATCATTCTATATTTCTCTGTATGTCTCTCTCTCTCTCTTTATTTGTGCTTGTTTCATAAACAATTCTCAAACATTTTCATGGCAAGGACCACTTTTTTCCATTTTTCTTTGAAAATAGCCGATCTACAAGCTCACAACGTGTCACATCGTTTTAATAGACATGGTTGCTTAATGCTTATTTCTCTCGTAAAAGCATTTTGTTCACACCACGGTGATACAAAAAAAGTATTCTAGTCTTGATGACGACGAACCTTTGTACAGTACATGTAGGCCTACAGTAAGGTAGCCTGGTTCCAGACAAATCTGGCCCCTCTCAATAGAGATTGTATTTCTCTCCCTCCGAAGTTGTGAGGGACCAATCAGGGGCCAGTATGCAAATATGGGGTGGGTTTATCACCAGGGATTTTTTTTTATTTGCCCCTCCGAAATGCAGGTTCCACACAGAGATTCCAGACTAATATCTACGCAGTGATATTAGTCTGGCCATGCCAGGCTAACAGTAAGTGCCAAAGGATATTTTTTGTATTTTCTCGGTACTGTGCTCATTGCCTGTAGCACGGATCTCCTCGTAGAGTGATCGTAACCCCATTCATACTGTATGATGTCCAGTCGGCAACAGAGACAAATATCAAACCTGCTAGATATCTAGAAACGCTCGGGAAGGCATCGCCGAGCACAAAATTCTACTACAATGCATGGAGTACTGGATTGGTTTGTCAGGCACAGCCTTGTCTTGGTTTTACTCTTACCTAACAGGCAGAAGCTATTTTGTCAGCCTAGCTAATTTTGACTCAGACAAACATGACATCTGTTCTGGTATTCCACAGGGCTCAATTCTGGGTCCCTTATTGTTCTCCCTGTATATACTACCACTGGGAGAACTCATCGCCGATCACGGAGTGAACTTCCATTTCTATGCTGATGATACCCAGCTGTATCTTTCGGTAGCTCCAGACGACCCCTGCGCTCTAGACCCATTGTTGACCTGTCTGTCCAGTATAAAATGCTGGATGAGTGAGAACTTTCTTAAGCTAAATGAGGATAAAACAGAAATTCTCATAATTGGCTCCAGTGAGCAGAGAGAATTAATAATAAGTAGACTTGGTAACCTGGCTGTAGAAAGTAACACCACAGTAAAGAACCTGGGGGTTATTATCGACTCTGAATTGAATTTTAATGCACACATTAATCATGTCACCAAGATTGCTTTCTTTCATCTTAGAAATATTGCGCGAATTAGAGACTATATCTGTCGTTAGACGACGCAAAAACGCTGATCCACGCTTTTGTTTTCTCTCGGCTTGATTACTGCAATGCACTCTACTCTGGCCTGCCTAAGAAAACAACTGACAGATTACAACTTGTTCAAAATGCGGCAGCCAGAATTTTAACTAAAACTAGAATGAGAGAACATATCACTCCAGTTCTAGCTTCACTACACTGGCTCCCGGTTGTTTTTAGGATTGATTTTAAAATTCTTTTAATAGTTTATAAAGCTCTAAATGGTCTGGCACCTTCCTACCTCTATGACTGCCTAGAGAGACATGATCCAAACCGGACCCTCAGGTCTTCAAGTGCTGACCTACTCGAGGTGCCTAAAATGACATATAAAAAATACGGTGAAGCAGCATTCTGCTTTTACGGACCAACAGTGTGGAATAAACTCCCATTACACCTAAAACAGGCAGCCTCTGTCGATAGCTTTAAAGCACAGCTCAAGACCTATTTCTTCACTCTTGCTTTTAGCTGACTCTTTGGTTGATTTTTAAGTCCTCACTGCATTGCCTATTTTAATGTTTTATGCTTTTGCTTTTATTTTATTTTATTTTTTGTTTGCTTTATTGTTAAATTGGTTGTAACTGTAACTGTATTCTTGCTCTGTAAAGCACTTTGCGCTGCATTTCATGTCATGAAAGGTGCTATACAAATAAAGTTTATTATTATTATTATTATTATTATTATCGCGGCCCGATCCTCTTGCAGTGCCTTTCACACACACGAGTAAAGCCTGATCTTGCGTCAGGTCGGGGGTTCTGTCGGCGAGCGCCAAAAAAGGTCCCCGACAGCATAATCGGACCAAATATCTTGCGGTGTGTAGTAGCCCTTAGAGGTTATCTCCTCCTTATCATCCTTCCAATCATAAAAAGAAATAACCTAACACTATACAGTTTACTACCAGCCCTGAGACAAATACAGTAGTAGCCTATTTTTTTAGGGTTTCATCTGCTTTGAGCACTTGACAGGTGGCATTTTCCCTGGGAGGGCAATGCAATCAGAGGCAGAATCTTTAGACGGTAACAATAGAGCATTCGAGAGTCTTTTGTGAACTTCTCTGTATTCACAGCTGATCTGAATGATCCCGAAGCAGTAAAGACCTGCCATCTGGTGCAACAAGCAGCATCAAACAAAAGAACACAGAGAAGGCAACGTGAATAAACAAAGACAACAGCAATCCTGCTTCCACAGTTCATCCACCCCAGCTTCGACAAGCACAATGAAAACAAACTCTGAGATCTGTTGTGATAACCCATTAAGACCAGAAACGCATCTGTCATTTTAGATTTTACCCCCTCTAACCATTATTTTATACTTTGGGCTAAAAATACCGTAAATTTCGGACTATAAGCCGCGACTTTTTTCCCATTTTTCGACCCTGCGGCTTATATAACGGTGCGGCTTATCTATGGATTTTTATAGCTAACGGCCACTAGGGGACCTCCTAAATCTAGGGATTTTACACCCGCGGCTTATAGTCCAGTGCGGCTTATATATGTACAAATCATTCAATTTAGCTGCTGCGGCTTATATTCAGGTGCGGCTTATAGTGCGAAAATTACGGTAGGTGATATACAAGCTCATAGCTCAAATCTTTGAATATAATTATTTTTTTAAGCGAACATTTGTAACTCAAATCTTTGCTTCTGGGGGTCCCCGGAACTAAATATTTTGACATGGGGGTCCGCGGCCAAATGCATATCATTTTGGGGATCCTTGACATGAAAAAGTTTGAGAACCACTGATATTATAGCAACATACGTGTTTCAGAAAACTGATTTAGAAGACATTTGTAGAATCCCCAGAAGCAAAGATTTGACTTAAAAATGTTTGCTTAAAAAAAACATATATTCACATAAACTCATTGCCGTGCTATGAGCTTGTAGATCTGCTATTTTTGAATAGCCCAAAGTATAAAATAATGGTTATAGCTAAAAATCGACTATGCGTTCCCGGATTGAATGGGTTAAGAGACTTCAGTCCGCATTACTCTTTGTAATTCTATTCTTAGTGGGAAACCTTTCTGGTTAGAAGGCAGGTCTGACCTGACTGGATGAATGTTGGTCTCGAGCTGCTTTAGTGCTGCAACAATAACAACATAAAATTGTTGCTGTCGGGCAGAAACCTTGTTATATATCCATATTTCAACTTCTGACACTACAGTGTCAAAAAAGTAGCAAAAATAGATGCTCTAAGTTCACACAGCGCATCACATTGCGACACGTTGTGAGCTTATAGATCTGCCATTTTTTGCTACTAGAGGTAGCGGCCCTGACACCTACTGTATGTCCCACCGCAGATTCGAAAGACATGCCCATGCCTGTATATGGAGATCTCTGTATCTGTCAGTCCTTGTCCCTTTTTATGCCCATATATGGAAATCCCTGATGTCATCAGTATATGCCCATATATGGAGCATACATACATATTGAACAAATGAAAAGTATTAATGAGAGAGCTTGTGACTAAATAATAACTACATTGGATCCATTGGATCATAGGTTATTTTTTTTTTCACTTTCTGAAAAGTAACAGTATCTGATCTGTAAGAGAAAACTGTTGTCTACAATTAGAAAGCATGACCATGGTCACTTATATTCACTTCCTCATTTCTCTCTCTCACACTCACACACACACACACACACACACACACACACACACACACACACACACACACACACACACACACACACACACACACACACACACACACACACACACACACACACACAGGTCCATCCAGTGTTGTCTAAATATTTGCTCTCTCTCTCTCTACTGAGTATGCCCAGGAGCGCGGTGGAGTTAATGTCTGTACTGGGATAGATGGTGGATGGTACTGCACAGGACAATTATTCATCACAGAGGTTTTCAATATAGACCTGTAAGTTCAGTCAGCAGCCTAGCCTGTACACACTCTTATCCCAAGCACAGCTGCAAACTCATTAGCTCAACTTGTTCCAGTGTAATTGACTTTCAGACAAATGCAGCTTCACTTAGCACTTTCAACAAGCACTGTGAAATCCTAATTTTATTCAGAGAGTTAAAGAGACCCTTACAGGTCCATTTATACACTCCTAGCGTTGAAGTAACACTGTTGCAGTGAGTTAGGTAATATAGTCAGTTACTTGATTACTTCTCTTTTTAGAGAGAAGAACTAATTTGGGAGTTTTAAGTTAAGTAAATAACTTATATTATTGCTTTATTGAGCCAAAAAGCAATGGCCCGAAAATCATGGGGCCTGATAATGAACCATTAAATTATTTGGGAGGAGAAAGCCAGAAGGAAAAAGTCTGGTTCAGGGGGACAGTGGAATGTGGGCAAAGTAATAAACAGTGTTTTGTTCTTTTCTTGAACCGTGTTTGTGCCAAGTTTGGTGCGGATAGGAGCAACTGTATGCCTCGACAATGTCTGTCCGCTATGGGCCCGTGACACAGAAGCTGGGGTGTACAACGTGGCCCCTGGTGTGACTATTCCCGTGGAAGACCCCTGAACAGTGTTTGTGCCAAGTTTAGTGTGGATCGGAGCGACGGTGCACCTCGCAAGTCCGGATGTTATGTTTGTGACTTCTACCGTCCACCGTCAGCCCACCCTCTAGGCCAGGGGGTCTCAACCTTTTGTAAGTCAAGGCCCACCTGGGTATGTGTCAAGATGGCCGGGGCCCACATACGGAAATAAATGTAATACTTGTACAGTATATCAAATGAATAAAGGGGCATTATTCCGCTTTACAAAAGGCTTTGTATAGGCTCTCAATCCTTTTCACTGACGAGGTTTGTCCAAATAGATTGAATTTTGTTTTCTGACTGTTTCCAGTGCATTGGGAAGTGGGCCCTACTGTCTGCTGACCAGCACTGTGCAACTCGCTGTGACAGGCCTGCAAATCACTGTTGTAAACGTGTTAATAACACTTATTGGCATGTATTTGTGCTTTTTAAAAGCAACATTTGATTAATGTTTTTATTTCTTATTATTAATAGTTTAATCTACCACCTCCACTGCAAACTGAGAGGTACTCCGAGGCCCACCCAGCACCAATTGAGTATGTCTGCTCTAGGCAATTTTGTATATAGGATAGACTACAGTACACATACTGTATACAGTAGTATACAGCAAACATACTGTATACAGTACAGTACGCATCACACAGCCACTGCTAAAAGAGATGCCAGTGAGTCCCCTCCACAGTTGGAGATAAACACATTTATGGCTCCCTCTGTGAAGAGACACACCACACAGTTTATTAGTATTAATACAAGCTCTGCATATGCCTGCCACTGCCGTCAGAGACTCATTGTTGGTGCGACGTAATCGTCTCCTTCTGTGCTTTAGAGTGTAGTCGTGCGTGCGTGTGCGCGTGCGTGCCTGTGTGCGGATGCTCCATTGTAGATGCTGAAAACCATGAAGACTCTTTGCAAGTTCAGCTGATGGGCTTGGTAATTGACTTACTTTTGCTCATTAGGCTGCCGTAAACATTTGGATAACAAGATAAATACTGTCAATGGAAATTTTAATTTAGTTAGAGATTGCAGTTTAAAGTGGGAGGTGTTGATTTCTTGCATGATAATCAAGGCTGTGCGTCATTAGGACACGCACATTCCATCCGATTAGTTTCATAGAGGCTTCCTTTAGTGTTCCGCTGAAAGTCCCTCAAGTTTCAACGTGTTGAATGTGTTACCAGCGGCATCTGCCAGCGTGCAAGTTTTTATTTAATTACAAGCTGATTTGATCGGGGATAGTCTTGCGTAGCCAGACAACTATTCCACAATCTCCGAATGCTATAGAGTCTGGAATTACACCTCGCGAAATCCGAGAGAGGAATCTGTTCATCATGTGTGATGTCCATATGGGTGTGTGTCCATATTAATAGAAACCGCTGCCTAGAAATGCAGATTTACACTTTGCCTAACAATGCAGATTTTCTTTCTTTTTTAATTCTTTATTAACCGGGGGGTAGTAGCTGAGCACAAGGCTTGTTTCCAGCAACGCTCATTAAAACCTGATTATTTGCGCTGATGTCCTTTTATGGTGTGTGTCCGTATTTTGGGCCGTTATCACAAACACGCAAACAAACACACAGACAACTTGAACGTTACAGTGTATAGAACATTTGTATGGCATGGCTCTGAAAGAGGCTAGCAGTCTATACGAGAACACACTGCTCTGCTTCACCATTCTGAGGTTTGATGGTTTTCATGCGGAACAGAGTTGCCATGCGTGTTGGAGTTATGCACGTCTACAGTGGCGCTTCTGGATGACGAGAACACATGATGTTTTTTGAAAGGGGGAGAGTGGTCAGTCCTTTGCTTTTATTGAGATGGAAGGAAAGCTGAGAGGGAAGGCTTAGGAGGAGCACTTTGTAAAACTGTTTTGAAAATTGCTTTAAAAATGTTGACATCAGTATTATTAACTCCATGACCACTGCCCCTGATGGCTTTGAACTTTTCAAAGCCATCAAGAAAACCAGAGACAGACAGATCCTTTTAAAAAATGTTGTAAAAACACTTTATCACTTTTGGCTCTGTTACTCACAGGAGGAAACCACTCACAGTACCCACTCTCAACCATGGTTTATACTAAAATCTCTCAACTTAGATGATGGATGATAACCCTGCGTCAGTGGGAATGTTGAAGGTCTGATGGACGTGCGAGCACTTTTACGTCTTAGCTGTGATCATCCTGTCGCTCAAGTTAAACATAGCACTACCGGCCACTTCTGCCTGTGAAAAGCTTTTAGTGAATGCAGATTGATTGAGCTCAAGAACAGGACATATGATGGTGGAGCAGGGGTAAAGTGTTCACCACTGCAGAATCTGGGGGTTCTAATCCACCTATCTGGTTGGGCCGAACGTCTACAAACACAATTGGCCATGTTCAGGGGAGGGAAGCTGGACGCGGAGGGTGATTTTTGTCACTGTACGTGCTCCTATTGGGGCTGGGGCAGCGCCTGTCAGCATGGAATGTTTATCTGATGTACTCGTTGTACCCTTTGTCAGCTCCACTTGCATCGCATTTTGCTTTGTGCCACGAATGTATATATAAACGTATATGGGTGGAAGGTTGCCTCTCCCTAGAAATGGAAGGCTTTAAAGGAGCTACACCATGAATTTAAAAAATAATAATAATATTTGATATCATATTGTTTATGTCCCTCAAACGTTTTTCAAAAGGTTTGAGCCTAAATCAAGCCTCAGATATACTCATTCCAACTAACTTCTCTCTGGCTTATAAAGCACTTTCACCTGCAATACCACATTGTCCTGTTTGGCACGGGGCGCTATTGAGCCAGTTTGTATGCATGTTATGTCCTGGTTCTGTGTGGAAAAAGTAAAAAAAATAAAAAATAAAAAAAATTAAAAATGAAAAACATTTTTTTTTTTTTTTTTTTTTTTTTTTTTTTTTTTTTGTTAGAACTGAAAAACGGGAGGAATTGTTCCCAGACGTGACGTAGGGTGGGGGAACAAATCTGACGGACTGTTTTCAGACCAATTTACATAAAAACCACAGATAGCCTATGAAAGCCTGCATGCTCGAAGTCGGGTATTTGTTGGAACAGAAGAGAGGTGGGGGAGACCAAAAACACACAAAAATGAAGAAAAAGTTAAAATTCATGGTGTAGACCCTTTAAAAAAAAAAGAAGAATGGAGGGACGGAAGCCTAGTTCAACATGCAACACAATGTTACACAGTACATAGTCCCTGCTTCGTCTCAGCTAAGGGGTTCTTGGCCTGAAAAACGTTGAAGACCCCGGCAATAATGCATCTCAAGCCAATTTGACTCTTCTGTGCACTTCTCTGTGTTCACACTGATTTGTGCCGCGCTATGAGCTTGTAGATCTGCTATTTTTGAGTAGCCAAAGTGTAAAATAATGCTTTTTTAGCTCAGATCAAAAAGTGACACAGATGCGTTCCAGGTCTTAATGGGTTAATGCTGCTACCCCACCATGCTTTGACTTCGTGAACGAGCAGAGAATGGAAGATGACCCTCTGGTGGAATTTATGTTATACCCCAAAACACAGCCGGAATAATTAAGAGATTAAATACAACCACTTTGCGTCTTGCAGCTTACTTTGGCCCTACATTATCCGCCGTCTACAGCAACACTTTACACGAGGCATAGACTTTTTTAGACCATGTGTCACCTTGCAGCATACAGTACATCGTCTTAATCAGTGGATCTCAAGGGGTCCTTGAGAGGGTTCTAGGGGCTCCCCAGCTAAGTGATCGGTAACTCTTGAGAGTTTTGTACACGTTGTACATTTGTACAAAAAAATAGCAGATCTACAAGCTCATAGCGCGGCACAATAGCCAAAGAAATCCTAAAATGACACAGATGCGTTCCCTTAATGGATTACGCTGACATAGACAGTGACACACACACGCACGCACGCACGCACGCACGCACGCACGCACGCACGCACGCCCACCCACCCACCCACCCACCCACCCACACACACACACACACACACACACACACACACACACACACACACACACACACACACACACACACACACACACACACACACACAATCTCAATCTGGAGGCAGCATAAAGTGTACTTGGCAGAGATATTACCGGCTAAAGACACAATAAGCACATGACAGGAAACTAGCCAAGAGCAAGCTCTCGGCGCCTAACTACCGGCGTCGGGGAAGCAACAACGTCAGAACATTCTGTGGCTCTTGCTACACGTCTGACAGATCCGAGCATGAATAAATAAACACTTGGCAAGATCTGCTCGATTTTCACTCAGTCTCCTCTCCCGGGTTAAAACAAGGATATTTCTGACACCTGCTATGATCATTCATTATCCCGCTCGCCCATGCATTATTTCACAGGTGCCAAGTTTAAAAATAGTCCCATCTAATTGTGATGGCTGACAACTAATGGCGAATATAACCTATTTCACGATGCGTTCCGTGACACAACATGCTGCATTAGAGTGCGGCGGTTTACAAACTTGCCCACGGTACACCACTGTGCTAGTCCAAATCTCAAGGTACACCTGTATAAAAAAATGGCTGATCTATACATGCTCACAATACATTGCGTCATTAATTAATTAATTAAATAATGAAACCAATTTAGCATTTTCACCTATAATAACCAGAGCCATTCAAGGAGAGTCGTGTCACCTCCGTTGACTTCATCGGGCCAGGTCTTCTACATAGCCTTCTATTGGCGAATAGTGACAAAGCCCTGAACCAGAAGTTTACGGAATGCACTGGAGTCTATGAGTAAACCATTTCCAGTTTACATGAACCACGTGACCGGCGCTGTTTTTGGCCCCTCATTGGCGGAACTCTCTAATACAAGGCTCTGATACTAGGTTAAAATGGGGAGGGGCCAGGGCTGAAATGTATAGAATCTTTCTGTATTGGGACATGAGTGTGCTCAAAGTATGTGGTATAAAAAAAGATGATTAGTAACTTTATAGTATATAAAGTGTATAGTTGTATAGTTTATAGTATAGTATTGTATATACGTCTCAAAATGCTAAGGCACGTCTGGACTTGTCTCACAACCAGTGGTGTAATGGTGGCGCGTGCACACTCGTGCACCGTACCGTACCTGCGCGAGCGGGTGAAAAAATACTGGCCACACGCTGTGGTGTCCCGTGCAAACACCGACCAAAACACCACTGCTCACGACACACCGTTTGGGAAGCACTGCAGCAGCGCTTCACACCGCAGGGGTGTCCTCTAAAGTTTAACAGAAGACATTATTGCTAATAAGCCACTCCAAATGTTGTTGCTACTGCTGAATGTTGTGTTAACTTTGTGTCAGACCTTGTCACTCAAGCAGCCTGGTCGTCAAAGACAAACACTGTCTGGCATTGTACGTTTCTGCAAACCACAGATACGTTGAACGTTGACTATTCTTAACAAAAGAATGTGTTGAGATAGTATATACTATACAGTATACTGTATAGTATACTGTATAGGCAGAGTGTTTTGCAGTTTGTAGAAAAGCAGAAGACAAGTATAAAAGCTATAGATTTAAATGGCAGCAGGGCTGAAAAGGAGTGAAACCGTAAATGCTCTAAACGGCATTGAGTGATGAGAAAAGATGGGAAATGAGAGAGGACAGAAGGCAGAACAGAAGAATGAGATGTATGAAAGGAAGCAGATAGCTATAGAACAGAGTACTGCGTGAAGGAATATGAGGTGTCTACATTCAGCGAGGTCAGGCTGATTAGTTGTGTGTGAGTGTGTGTGTGTGTGTGTGTGTGTGTGTGTGTGTGTGTGTGTGTGTGTGTGTGTGTGCATGTGTGCGCGCGTTTGAGAAAAAGAAAGAGAGAGGGAGGGAATGTTTATGAAGGATGGCAAGCTAGCTAGGGAATGGTGCAGCATTGAGTCCAGCAGCATCCTGAGAGAGAGACAGCATCTGTCTCAGCAAAATAGAGGCGGATCGATCAATAACCCTATAGTTACTGAGTGTGCACGGATGCATGCGTGTGTGTGTGTGTGTAGTCTTGCTGCTGCATACTGTAGGTAGACTACTGTGGTTTGCTTACACTGCACCTGCAATGCTGTTTTTCACAATACTGTATTGAAAAGCTCCCATTGTGCATTGGAGAGAGTGTGTGTGTGTGTGTGTGTGTGTGTGTGTGTGTGTGTGTGCGTGCGTGCGTGCGTGCGTGCGTGCGTGCGTGCGTGCGTGCGTGTGTGCGTGCGTGTGTGCATGTGAGAACAGTATAGTTAGGGGGCCAATACAGAAAGTGTATCAGAAATTACTTTTGCTAACATGTCCTAACCCATAGAAGAAGTTTTAAGGTGGTTGTCATGTTGAATTTCTTTTCAGGTGACTTTTAGAAGCCCTTTAATATTTGAATGCTCCTTTCATGCTATAGTCAAATAATCCGATTAAACATCATATGTATTTGCTTAATTCTTTCTTTGAAATACATTGTTTGTATTTTGTATAAGGACATATAGATAAAAGAACAATATGGAGAGTTATTTCAATTTTCTAACTAAATTTGTATCCCACGATTTTGTAACCCATTTTTTTCACCCAGTGCCAATTGCCTATGTAATCCTGGGCGCTACTCTCCCTCTGCCAGCCTAGGGAGAGCCCAGAACTGAGCTCATGCCTCCTTCAATGCATGAGGAGCTAGCAAGCCGCTTCTTATCACCTGACAGGGGGGAGTTTCCCCGATTGAACGTAGCTTGTGGAAGGAACGTAGCTTGTACGTTACGTAGCTTGTACGTTATTCCAACGAGTTCCTTTAACCTCCATCAGGCGCCCCGGCTGACCAGGGGGAGGCAGTATAGAGACCAGGATTACTGCATGTTTTTGTGAGGGTACCCTAGGGGACAAGGGGAGAGCATGCAAACTCCACACAAAGGCCCTTTCGCCCACCCCACCTAGGGTATGGGCACTGATGACGCAGAGGAGAGGACGCGCCCCCAGCGCCCCAGGCGGGAATCGAACCCAGAACCTTCTAGTTGTGAGGCTAGAAGGTGTGTGTGTGTGTGTGTGTGTGTGTGTGTGTGTGTGTGTGTGTGTGTGTGCGCGTGCATGCGTGCGTGCGTGCGTGCGTGCGTGCGTGCGTGCGTGCGTGCGTGCGTGCGTGCGTCCGTGCGTGCGTGTGCGTGTGCGTGTGTGTGTGAATGCGTGTGACGTGTGTGCATATGCATGACAGTGCGTGTGTGCGCGAGTTGGGAGGTCGTTTATTTCTTTTGGCTGATCATATTTATGTTTTTTTCAAAGATTACCTTTTCAAGGTTATCATTTCATGAAGCAAATTGAAAAGGTTCCATTGTTGGTAACCAAGGCCGGCATGGATCTTTTCACAATACTGAACCGAAACATTCATCTGGGCTGTAAGCTCTCCTCTCTCATAGTATTTGGGTCGTAAATGCACAGGGAGAAACGTAATCGTACTGAATAATAGTTTTTTTTTTGGTGCCCTGTGAGAGTTTCATCCCAAGCTTCATTTAAGAGAAGCAAAGTGCGTGTACCGACAAGATGATTTGTCTTTTTGCAATTTAAAGTGAAGTGTGCTCAATCTTATGCAAATGTATGTCAGTGACCTGTGGAGAATGCACGGTGCAATTCACATAATGGATTTACACCCCTCACATGGGCTCGTGGCACAAAGCTTGAATGTTTTTATTATAAAAGCTAAATTGAATTTATCACTGTCAGGGTAACACACCAAACATCAACGTACATGTACTCACACGCATACTGTATGCAGTAAATACATAGATGCACATGCATTCATACATATGCTCATGCACGCACACACGCGAGCACACCCACACACCCACACACACACACACACACACACACACACACACACACACACAGCGCTGTTGGTCATAGGATCGCTGCAATCAAAAGGATCATCTCTTTCAGGGATTTAAGGTCCCTGAATGAGAAAGCACATCATGCAGTGTCCTTTCATCTTCTCTTGAATCGTTAGCATGTCATAATGTATTATAGAGCCAGCACAAAGCATTGCAATGACACATAGTCCAAGGATGATGTGAGCTGATTTATATTCTTTTCACACAATTTCCCCATGACTTCAATAGAAATCTGCTCCAGTTATGACGCAGCTTTCTTTCCGCCATAAAAAGAAGACATAAATACGGAGCGCACTCCAGCTCCTTATGGGTCCCTGCTTATTTGGCAATGTTTCGGCCCTCCGGCCTTCTTCAAGATCAGACATATACAGCCAGTTTACTGCCCAAAACCCCCACGTTTCATCATGGTCAAACGTTTCAGGTCCACACCTTTGTCAGCATAATGAACATGCCAATTATAGTACAAAGGTTTCCGCATCCAATTTGGTCCATTTGGGCAATTGCCTGTTTGGGTGTTTGACAGACATCCAGCCTAGTTGGCAGTGCAGAGGAGACTACTGTAGGCTTTGATGTTGGGGCCACAGATAGTTAACCACTTGAACGCCTAGCATCCCTATTTTGGAGGGAATGTCGGCCAAAAGTAGCAGATCTTCAAGCTCACAACATGGCAAGCTTGTAGATCAGCTATTTCTGGTGAAGAGATTCTGTGTAGAATGAAACAAGAGCTGACCAAGTACAGCAGCTCAGGTCAGTCTCACCACGAATAGCAGGTTTTAGTGGTTAACCCATTAAGACCTGGAACTGTGTCATTTTTAGATTTGAGCTAAAAAGTATTATTTTACACTTTGGGCTATTCAAAAATAGCAGATATACAAGCTCATAGCGCGGCACCGAGTGCCGCGCTATGAGCTTGTAGATCTGCTATTTTTGAAAAATCGTGAAAATGTGTGCAAATCTTTGAATATATATTTTTTTAAAGCGAACATTTTTAACTCAAATCTTTGCTTCTGGGGGTCACTGGAACAAAATATTTTGATGGGGGTCCTTGACATGAAAAAGATTGAGCACCACTGATATAGAAACATACGTTTTTCAGAATACAGTTGAGATTTAGGAGACATGTAGAATCGGCTTCAGGTCTCAATGGGTTAATACTCTCATAGTCTGAAAAGGATGTGAGAATACAAATGCACAGAACCTTGTTGGAGAGAGGGACAGGTAGAGACACAGACACAGAGGGAGGCCAACAGGTAGAGTGGATTTGTAGTTGATTTGAGTTAATTGAGAATGAGGGTGGAAATCGCACACTGACACAAAGCGATATCGGCTGTAGATTTAGATAGGCAATTTCATACTTTGCGTGAGCAGAGGCAGCTGCCTCTCTGAATGCACCTGTAAAGTGAGCATCCGTCGAATCACAATAGAAGGAAAAGACTCGTCAAGACGTCTGCCGGAGGTGGCCACTCTGTGCGCATGCCAACGAGGACACTCCATTCACCACAATCTAAATTGAAAAATAGTATTTATACCGACCCGGGGAGCAGAAGTTAATGGAGGCAGTCATGCATCAATTGAGTAACATAAAAATGTCCGTCGGAAAAAGGATGAGATAACTACGTCTCTCTAAGAGATTTTTAATTTTCTCAAATTGGCTTTTTTTTTGTGTCTGGTGGTACGTGGGGGATGGGCAGTGACATTACTGTGTGTACTAACTAATGTACTAAAAAGATCAAATGAAGATCTCACTCCACTGGAATGAAACGCTGCTATTCAGCTCAATGGCTAATCACTGCTGCGGCCCACTTTCAGCTCAGATAGCTTAAAGCAAAAATAAAATAAAAAAAACTGCACGATCAAAGAGATGAGCAAATGATTAAAGAAGATGGGATTGGAATGATAACCTAGCAGTTCCTCTGCTATAACTAAGTGTAGTTAGAAGCCCACTCCCCAAACCCACAGTGGATTTACACTTTAACCTCACTGGTCAAAACAAATGGGATTCATATAAAGGACATTTTTATTACCTATGCCTATTATGCACTGCTCAAATATCTTACCTCACCTGTTACTTAATAGAGGTTTTCCGGCTTCAGACATTAGTTATTGTCCCTAGTGGAAGACATCTCAACAATATTTCTAACAATGATCCAATATGAAAACAGATATCACAACCATGATGCCATGCCAAGACAAGACATGGCCATATAGGCCATTCTGTATATACCAATACAGGATCGTGTATGGCATATGAAACAAGCATACAGTAACTGTAAAATGTCAAATATAGCAGCAAATATATTTTCTCCTTTATTTTATTTTTTGCAGTGATGCAGTATTTTTCTTTAACTACTTCTTATGGTAATGAAAGAAAAATACAGCCTTTATAAATTATGTATCTATTATAATTATGTATTTTATCCTACAATCAAACTGAGAAAACAACTCCAACAAGTCCATTTTTGTCCTCAATGGGTTGGCCAATCATCTGAAATTGCACATGAGCATTGTGCATTGGCATTTTGCTACTACAAATACTATTACCATTGAGTGATTGCAGTTTCTTCCAGGGGTGAAATGCTCCTTTAAGCCATTTATTAGCATTTTGGGGGTGCATATAATTAATTCCCTATGGTCTGGTACAGTGTTTTTCAAACTTTTTCTGCCCAAGGCACACCGGTGGGAAAGTCAAAATCTCAAGGCACACATGTATTCATAGTGAAAATAGACGGATTGAGATTTTGACTTGCCTTTTAACCCATTAAGACCTGGAACTGTGTCATTTTTAGATTTGAGCTAAAAAGCATTATTTTACACTTTGGCTACTCAAAAATAGCAGATATACAAGCTCATAGCGCGGCACTGAGTGCCACGCTACGAGCTTGTAGATCTGCTATTTTTGAAAAATCGTGAAAATGTGTGCAAATCTTTCAATATAAATACTTTTAAAGCTAACATTTTTAACTCAAATCTTTGCTTCTGGTGGGTTCCTGGAACAAAATATTTTGATGGGGGGCCAAATACATATAATTTTGGGGGTCCTTGACAGATTGAGCACCACACTGATATAGAAACATACGTTTTTCAGAATACTGTTGAGTTTTAGGCAGAGACGTGCAGAGAGATTTGGAGAGGCAGGAGCTGGAATTTCAAAAGGGCACGTGCATGTGTCCCCCTGCGCGCGCAAAGCGCGCGCGAAATTTTGCGGATATTCGTCGGATTCGGGTACTTTTTTACCCGTTTTTTGTTACTTTATTTCGGTTTTAGGGTTAGGGGTAGGGTTTAGGTTAGGGTTATAGATATATAATAAAAAAAAAACTTTTTTTAATAATGTTTTTTGGTGGCTTTGGATAAAACATTGGTGGCTATAGCCACCAAAGCCCCCGCCTAACGACGCCACTTATTCTTCTGTATAATTGATTGATTGAATATTTTATTAGGCAAAAGAATGTAAAACAACACATTTACATTTAAAATACTTTGTCTAACAGGTCCGTTCATAAAAGTCCTTGCGGACTTGTTTCCAATGAGGGCCTTGGTATTCAATTCATAGGCATATATAGTGGCACCACAGTTCGAATATCATTACACAAAGAAATAAAAAAATAAAACAGCAAAAAAAAAGTATATATATATATATATACATATATATGTATATATATATATATAACACTATGTACAACCAAAGGAATAAAAAAAAGGGGGGAAAGATATGTACAAGAACAGGGGGGGGGGGGTAATGAGTACTTTTACTTAAGTAAAGAAATTGAGTACTTTTCCCACCACAGAGAGAGAGAGGGAGAGGGAGAGAGAGATATATATAGGCTCCTGCTTGACAAGTAATTTCAAATTAACAGCTATATATATATATTTTTTGTCCATACATACCTAATCTGTCTCAAACAATTGGTCCGTGTTCTGCGTGCATTCACTGCGTTCAGTTGTGCCCTCAGTTAGGTTACGATTGTGTATAATAGACTTCGTTTGCCGGGCGGTATCGCGCACCCAAAAAATAGCCGATCTACAAGCTCACAATGCCTGGCGTTGCGACGCGTTGTGAGCTTGTAAATCAACTATAATTCTGCGCGAGCACTGCATGGCACGGGGCTCAATTAAGTAAGCTTTACTGCAGGTGCGAGGCCAACGGGCGCAGGGGTTTCTACAGTTTACAGTCAGAGGAGACAAGGGCACTTTTTACCGACAGACAAAAGGGCAGGGGCTCAAGCCCCCTTTGATGTCTATGTGTGCACGTGCATGGTTTTAGGAGACATGTAGAATCGGCTTCAGGTCTCAATGGGTTAATGGTGTGCCTTGGGCACAAAAAGTTTGAAAACCACTGCTTTATCCACTGCTAGGGGTTAAAGCCCTACTCTCCAGCAAACTAGTCAGCTAATAAATATTTAAGCAACATTATAAAGCCCCCACCCCCAACTCAAGCATTTTCAATGAGCTCAGTTTACCACCATCTGAGAATCTTAACAAAGCCTTGCCTCTTCTGGGGCAGAGCAGGGTAAAAAAAAATCAATGATCCCCCCATCCCCCACAGCTCATCTCTTCTATGAGCCATAAACACGTTGAAATTATGTCTCTAAACCCATTCCACATTCTGCACACACCTCCCTGCTTCTCTCTCTATGATACTGTATGTACTGTAATTGTGTGATTCTCTTTCAGGCCCTTTCGCCTCAGACGTAGTGCACATGGTGTGCAGACTGTGCACCCTATCTGTCACCCTGGCTGTGAAGATCAGTTTTCCCTATAAAATATGAACAAATCATTGGCTATATAAGCTATTCTGTCCCCCACGGCTTGCAAAGCCAGAGGGCCAAAGTCGAGGCCATTGGTCGAGGCCTGTTTCGCTCATTCATGTTTTGGGCCCAAACCGACCCTAACTTGTAGTACCAGATTTAGCCATTTGGAAATGCTTGCCTCAAAAATCCCTCCCGTCCTGGGGGCGAGTATTGTTTCTGTAGAATGTGAGACGCGATACACGGCTTGTGATTGGCTGAAACGGGGGTAGGGACGCCTCGGCTGTGTTCACTTGGACCGCGCGAGGCGTACACAAGTGCGGAGGTACCGAAACGGGGGGGTAATTCAGGTAGGAGACCACAAAGGAGACTCTTTGTGTCTCCTACCTGAACCGCTGCTGGTCATCAAATTATTGGCTTAGGGACAATGCGACAAAAAACTAATAAATATCCATGAATTCAAGTCTCCATGGGATGACTAATCGATAGAAAAAAAAGTCATTTTGGGGGTGAACTATCCCTTTAATATATTCATCCACATGTTGAATTACTGTAGACATTTACAAATGTGTGAGTCAGAATGATGCCTGATAAGTGAATAAACTAATCTGGATTCAATTTGTATCAGATTCAATTTGTCTGAGAGAGTGTGTATGCATACGCTATTGCGCGGGTGTGTGCCTGCTCGTGTGTGTGCACACCTGACTGTAGTGTGTAAAGCATCAATGTGGTGCATTATGTGTGTGTGGGCATAGAGGCCCGATAGAGGCCACAAGGTAAAAAACAATCTTTTGGCAAACCGCGGCAGAGAAAGCAGTATCATCTCAATACATTTTCAGGTAGAACCAGAACAGTGAGGGGACTTTGGGCCAATCTCCATCATAGACAGGAGGGATTTCAGAAAAAAGGCCTTCTATAAGGAGGTTAGAGGCATTTGGGGGTAAAAGTTGGGAACCAGGCCATTTTACATAATTCAAGGGTGCTGAATCAGAAAAACACGGTTCCCAAGCAAAATTCTTAGTGCTTAACCTCCTAATTTGCATATCAAAATGGCTGCCGATTTTGAAGTATTTCTTAAATAACTCTATAACAAAGCAATCAAATCTGACAAATAAAGTGTATATATTTATATTCTGAGGGTCAGACAATGTGTGGAAGGTATTTATAATGTAATATATGTAAATAAATGTAAATAATGTAAATAAATATGCAAATTAGAGGCCACTATTACAGAAAACGGTTTCGTACTTAAAGTGATTCATCCGCATCCCCCTTATTTTATTTTATTTCTACTTATCTGTATTTTTACCATCCTTAAGACATCTAAAATACATATTTAGATCATGGAAAAATCCTGGTACATTTGGCCCCTGATGACCAAAAAATAAATTGCCCCCATGTATAACTCACCCCCAGAATGAGTTAGAGCCACAGAACTGGTACTGATAACTGAACACAAACTACTTTCAACACAACTATATAGAGTGGGATGGGGATGGCTATAGTTACACTTAGACGGCCAACAGGGACTAGCTGAAATGTATTAAGCCCCGCCCCTCTGTGTTCCTATTGGCTGGGCTTTAAACAGCCATAACTCCAATTCCCAGCATCGAAAACCTATGAAACTTCCTAGATGCGCTTAGACGGCCAACAGGGAAAGGCTGAAATTGTTTAAGCTATGTAGCCTAACTTTTCAGTTGATTGCCATACAGGCTTGTGTCCCCCCCCCCACCCCCGATGGGCCCTGCCTAGTACAGCCTAGTCCAGCCTATTACTGCCTAGTCCTAGGACTAGGCTAGACCTGGGTGTACTAGGCTTTACTGTACTAGACTCTGCTGGGCTCTAATAGTCTGTTTTCAGCTCTAGCAGGCTTTGCTAGGCTGTACTTGGCTTTATTAGGCTATAGAAGGCAGTACTTTACTTTGGCCTACAAATGTTCATGCAAAACTATTGGTGGTGCACACACAAACTATTGCCCGTGTACACAGTGGTTAATCCCAATGGTCTGAGTATCTACAGGGCTGACAAGGGACTAGCACAGCCTAGTTCAACCTAATAGAGCCTAGTACAACCTAGTCTTAACTAGTCCAGTCTGTTCCATGCTAGTATAGCCTATATCGCCGTCCCCTAGTCTGTTCCATCAAAAGGCTGGACTAGGCTAGACCTGGGTGTACTAGGCTTTGATGTTGTAGTCTCTACTGGTCTCTAATAGACTGTTTTAAATTCCAGTAGGCTGTGCTGGTCTGTACAATGCTATATTAGGCTGTACAAGGCAGATCTGTACTATGGTCTACAAAGGTTCATGCAAAACTATTGATCGTGCACACACAAGCTATTGCCCGTGTTCACAGTGGTTAGTCCCAATGGTCTGAGTATCTACAGGGCTGACAAGAGCCTAGCACAGCCTAATAGAGCCTAGTATAGTCTAGTACATCCTAGTACAGCCTAATCTATCCTAGTCCAGCCTTATCAGTCCTAGCATAGCCTTGTACCCCCTCCCCTATTCTGTTCTCCCAAAAGGCTGGACTAGTCATGGGTGTACTAGGTTGTACTATACTAGACTCTACTGGTCTATAATAGGCTGTTTTAAGCTCTAGTAGGCTGTGCTAGGCTGTACTAGGCTCTATTAGGCTGTGCAAGGCAGATCTGTACTATGGCCTACAAATGTTCATGCAAAACTATTTCTTGTGCACACACAAGCTATTGCCCGTGTACACAGTGGTTAGTCCCTATGGGTTGAGGATCTACAGGGCGGACAAGAGCCTAGTACAGCCTAATAGAGCCTATTAGAGTCTAGTACAGCCTATTACAACCTAGTCTAGCCTAGTCCGGCCTGTTCCATGCTAGTATAGCCTATACCACCCTCCCCTAGTCTGTTCTCCCAAAAGGCTGGACTAGTCTTGGATGTACTAGGCTGTACAGTACTAGACTCTACTGGTCTCTAATAGGCTTTTTAGCGGCTCTAGCCGCTCTATACCTGACTTTGTCCGTGTGCGTCAACGTTCTGATTGGTCAGGTGCGTCAACAAAGTGATTGGTCAAGCTTCACGCGACACATGGCTATAAACACATTATAAACACATATCAATGACAAAATGTATCAAAGGCGCCGCTACCTTCACACAGGGTGTGATTTTTTAATCTCTAGTAGGCTTTGCTAGGCTGTACTAGGCTATATTAGGCTGTACAAGGCAGATCTGTACTATGGTCTACAAAGGTTCATGCAAAACTATTGCTCGTGCACACACAAGCTATGGCCTGTGTACACAGTGGTTAGTCCCTATGGTCTGAGTATCTACAGGGCTGACAAGGGACTAGTAAAGCCTAATAGAGAGTATTAGAGTCTAGTACAACCTAGTACAACCTACTCTAGCCTAGTCCAACCTGTTCCATGCTAGTATAGCCTATAGAAATGATTTCATGTGCATGCCATAAGCAATGCACAACACGTCGTTGCAAATGCCGGAAATCTGGGTTACGATGCACAGCCATGTGTGCATGTCAGCAACGGAGTGATGATCAACCTCCTTGTATGAATGTGGTCTAGTGTCTAGACTTTCGTTCAACAATGGCCAATACAGTATCTTTAGAGTACTAAACCGTTATCTGTTATGGGGGCCGCTATTTTGCATATTTCGGAGTAGGCTGATTATTATATTATATTATCATATTATATTACTTACAAATTCTTTACTCACATTGTAGAAAATGTATATAGACACTTCATTTGTCAATTTTGCTTGCCTGGCCACAGAGTTATTGAAGATAAAGGTGCGAATTTGCCAATTTGGCAGCCATTCAGATATGCAGATTAGAAGGTCAAAAACTAAACATTTAGCATGGGGAAAAAGTATGTATTTTAGATGTCCTAAGGATGGCAAAAATACAGATAATTAGGAACAAAATAAGGGGGATGCACCTTTTGCACCGTTTGAGTACTACGGTACATCATTTTATGTAATAGTGGCCTCTAATTTGCATATTTATTTACATTTATTACATTACAAATATCTTCCACACATTGTATGACCCTCTGAACATAAATATATACACTTTATTTGTCAGATTTGCTTGCTTTGTTATAGAGTTGTTTAAGAAATACTTCAAAATCGGCAGCCATTTTGATATGCAAATTAGGAGGTTAAGCACTAAGAATTTTGCTTGGGAACCGTGTTTTTCTGATTCAGCACCCTTGAATTATGTAAAATGACCTGGTTCCCGACTTTTACCCCCAAATGCCTCTAACAATCACATATTTCAGAAATCCCACCGGTCTATCACTGCACCTCTATAACAACAGATATGCAATGATCCTCCCATATCACAGCCCATCTCTTCTATGAGCCATAAACACAGACATGAGATTCTTTCTCTAAACCCATTCCCCATTCTGCACACACCTCCCTGCTTCTCTCTCTGTGATACTTTATACTGTAACTGTGCGATGATTCTGTTTCAGGCCCTTTCACCTCTGACACACCGTGCACGGTGTGCACCCTATCTGTCACCCTGGCTGGGAAGACCGTTTTTTCCTATAAAATCGGAAAAAATCATTGGCTATATAAACTCTTCTGTCCACCACGGCTTGCAAAGTCAAAGGGCGTGTGAGTCGACGTGCACGGCCATCGGCTGCTCAGTGTGCGGGCACTCGCTCACCTATTGCTCACTCGGGCACAACACAGGGCCTCACAAGCTTACAGTACAGTGTGAGATGTCTACATTCAGTAAGAGATCAGGGTGATTAGTCGTGTAAGTGTGTGTGTGTGTGTGTGTGTGTGTGTGTGTGTGTGTGTGCGTGCGTGCGTGCGTGCGTGCGTGCGTGCGTGCGTGCGTGCGTGCGTGCGTGTGTGTTTGTGTGGCTTTATATAAAAAAATGCAACCAGGAAGCTGTTATCGTCAATGTTATGAGTTATGAGTATAATACATTATGTTTGGCCTACTGTAAGTCAAACAAGCAAGAGTCAATATTTGACTATTGTCCCCATTGTCTTGTTTGATCTTTTTTTCCCCTGTTGTGTATCACAAATAGAGATGCAACCCATGTAGATCATCCTTGGCACTTTGTTTTTATTATGGAGGCATAGTGTAGTGTAGTGTAGTGCAGCATTCTGAATGTGTCTTTGAGGTTCATATAATACAAGAAGGTGCATGTGATAGAAAGACACTATCTAAATCAGAAGGTCAACTTAATAGGCAGCCTAATACAATATTACAAAATAAAAGGCTTGTGGGCTGGTGGGCATTAAAACATCTTTCTGATGAGCCCTTGAGAGTAAGCCTTATCTTTTTCTAATTTAAGAGAGAGAGAGAGAGAGATAGAGAGAAAATATCTTATCCTTACTATCAAGGGAGGAGAAGGTGATTTCAGTTGTACAAGGAACTACTCTTGAATATGTAAGATATCTGTGTCTGGTGAGGCCTTAAAACAAATGAGTAAGACTGTAGAAATGCTTTGCATAAGCAGTTTAAGGAAGGAAACACGATGTGTATGATACTGGCCAAAGATAAAAGTGTAGGCATTTTTCCCACATGGAGATATGCTGGCCTTTTAAATTCTGCAGAGGTGTAGAAGAGGACCAGTTCAGTCAGCTAAATCCCAGTACTCTTCCACAAAGTTAACATGAGACTCATATGAGTTGTCAATAATGATATGCAATAATACAATGCTTAGCCAACTGATAAAGACAGCGAAAAGTTGCGTGCAAAGTTTCACGCCAATCGCACGCTGTGTTCATGATTTGAGGCATTTTGTTCAAAACGGAGCACTCCTGCAAACTTTGGAAGCCAATCTTAGCCAATCAGGATGGAATGTGAGAAATCCGACAGACCCATTTGTTTTAATGACTATAGAGATACTGCACTGTGTACCGATTTGCGTGATGTTTTGGCAAAATCTGTAGGAATAATATAAAAAATGTGTTTTGCAAAAGTCGGCCTCCTGGTGGCTCTATAACAGGCCCATGTGAAAGATTTGGGGCAGAGGTTTGATCTGGCATCCAGGGAGTGTGTGTGCACAGTTTCACGTCGATCGGGCCAACGACGGACGGACGGACAGACGGACAGACAGGGTGCAAAACATAGTTTCGGCCATACCTTCGGCCTGGCGGAGACAATTAGATATTTTGTGTCATAAAAAAATGCATTTCCAAACTATGCAGAGCCGAGTGTGGACAGCGAGAAAAGTGGCTTGTATAAATATCAAGTTTAAAAAATGGAGTTTAACAACCGTATGTTTATAGATATACTTGGAAAAACAAGGCTCAGGGGGCAGCCCGTTCTCTGGCCCTTCACTCATACAGAACATTCCCATTCGAATCACGAATCAACCAATCATTGGTGAATCATCCAATAGAAATATCCATTACGTGTTTTGTCAACCAGACCCAACAGTAAAATGGTTAGAAAAATAAACCACATAATGCAAACAGGCAGAAGCGTAACCTTCCACAGCTCAGTGGGGTCTATACTGTGTGTGTGTCTGGGGGGGATGTAGGGATTACACATAGCATACAGATTGGAGGTAGACTCAGCTCAGCAGGCTAAAATTCAACTTGACTCAACCCTTACACCTGACTTACACTTGGTTGTGCACTGAAAACACCCCAACAGGCTTTAGATAAACACAGAACATTGTATGTGCCCTAGTTCAGTGGTTCTCAATGTAGGGTCTGGGGACCCCCAGGGGTCCTTGAGGGGTTCCAGGGGGTCCCCAGCTAAATGTGTTAATATAGTATCAAAATCAGTTTAACCACTTAACCCTATCTTATACTTTGGCTATTCAAAATGAGTCAATAAGCTACAAGCTCACAACACATCGCGATGTGACGCGTTGTGAGCTTGTAGATCTGCTATTTTCGGACCTTGACATGAAAATGTTTGAGAACCAGTGTCCCTAGTTAACATGGAGACGGCCTAACGTCATTCCATAACACAGCTCTCTGTTTCCGCCATTAGCTCTCTTGTGCAACCATGGCAACGTGGACTCATTCTCCCCTTTGCCACTCAGGAGGACATTGTTTCCCACAATGCAACAGATTTAATTCAGCATTATTAGCAATTGACAGGACCTCTGTTGTACAACATTAGACCTCTATAAAAGCAATATGTTATGTAGATGATGGCAATCATTTTTATATAATCGTCCATGTGCTGTATTACTGCAGAAATTTAGAAATTAATGAATTAAAATGATGTCTGACAAGTGAATACACTGGATTCAATTTGTATTGTAATAATGTCTGAGAGAGTGTGTATGCAAACACCATTGTGCGGGTTTGTGCCTGCTTGTGTGTGTGCACACCTGCCTGTAGTGTAAAGCGTCATGTACAGATGGTGCATTATGTGTGTGGAGGTCCGATAGAGGCCACAAGGTAAAAAAACAATCTTTTGGCAAACCGTGGCAGGGAAAGCAGTTTCCTCTCAATAAATATTCAGGTAGAACCAGCGCTGTGAGGGGACATTGGTCCTATTACCAATCTCCATCACTGCACTGCCATAACCTATATACTGTAACAACAGCTATGCAATACTCTCTCTCTCTCTCTCTCTCTTCCGCTCGCTCTCTCTCTCTCTCTTCCGCTCTCTCTCTTCCACTCTCTCTCGCTCTCTCTCTCTCTCTCTCTATCTCTCTCTCTCTCTCTCTCTCTATTTAACTCTCTATTTCACTCTCTATTTCACTCTCTGATTCATTGCTTTCATTTGTCCGTTTTTTTGTGTGGTTCTTCGTTATAACCCCCGCCCCCCCACCAGGAAGCTATTGCATTATTTTCTGTCATATTTACATCATAATCCCTAGTTGGCAAATATAGCCTACTACAGTATTCCATAGATTCCCTCTCCCTCCCTTAGCCCCCCCCCCCCACCCTCTCTCACTCTGGCCCTTTCTTTCTCTCTGTTTCTCGCATTCTGCCTGTAAGGGAATAATGCGAGCCATCACTGGCTGGCAGTGGCACGGCAAAGTGCGTCAGGTTGTATAGGAGTGTTGTGATTAATTGAGCTTGCCAAATGGAAAATGAAATGTCACAAAGGCCATGCTTTTGAGCAGGCTGTTTATTGTTTGTTTGATAGAAAATTGTGGTGGTGGTGGGGGGGGGGGAGAAGGAAAAGAGGAACACACATGATCAACTTCCTGATTTTTTTCCGCGTCCAGGCCTCTTGCCTCCCGATCTGTCAGGGAGCATTCAGATCACTGATAGGAGTAGACGGTCTTAATTGACTTTGTGGTTCCGTGTTCTGTGCGGTCACCGGGCCAGGAAGGGAATGGAAACGCACCCCTGCACATCAATGATCACAGGATGACAAGCAATCTTCTGTCTCTCTCGTGTGTTCACGGACACATTTGTTTTGCTGACTCTTTTCTTACACAACTAGATTGATTTTGTGACGTATTGAGTAGTTAAGGTGAACACTATGCGATTTGAAACACAGCAGTCTTGGCACCTACAGTAGGTCTGTGCTATATGAGTTCAAATGAATATCCCGATTATTTCAAACTCGATTACGATTAATGAACGATTATTAAGACAAATATAGCAGATCTACAAGCTCAGATCGGGTATTTTCGCTATTTTTGCACGCCACCATCGTACAACGAAGTATATATACAGGGCTTAAGTTGTTCAGACTAATTGATTTAGTCGATAACAAATCTATTAGAACTTTTTTCTGTTGATTTGTTGACATATTTAAGAAATGTGGAAGAGAAAAAACCTTGCTTCTCAATTATTCGATTAACCTACATGAACAAGATTAAGCCAGTTACTTCAAAATATCGTTTTTCAATGCATTTTTAGTTAATTGCTCAACTTTCACCCACAAGCTGACACTGTACAGAAGATCACTGACTTTATCAGAGCTTTAACAAACTTCATATTAGACCTTTAAGAAACTGCACTTCAAAACCAGTCAAATCCAAGCTGCTGTTGAAATAAACATATAGGCCAATGTTCTAACATTCAAAATCTGCTACTTTACTTTCTATGATTTTCTCGGGTGAAATGCCCTAGGGGTGCAGGTGGTGCTATTTACAATCAGCACAGGTGTGTTGGGTAAATCCCCAGTCCAGAGCTCCTCCCACCTAGGACTGAGCAGGAGGGGATTTTCAACACATCTTAAAATTCTCATACTTTCATGATTTCCTATTGGACTGAAAATATCTCCATTTGTTTTAGACCTTTATTCTTGGGGGCCTCTTTCTACTCTTCTGAATTTGGTTGTAACTGCTTAGTAGTCATTAATTCTAATTGACTGCTGTGATTGGCTAATTAGGAGAAAGCATAAAATGTAAGTATGCAATTTACACACAGCACCAAACACCAAACAATGCTCTCTCTCTACACACACACACACACACACACACACACACACACACACACACACACACACACACACACACACACGCGCGCGCACACGCACACACACACACGACTGCACGCACACAAACGCAAGCACACACATCTTGTGCCATAAGCCAGCACAACATTTCTACAAACGCATTTTACCCTAAATTTGGTCCAATAATGACAATGTTTCTAAAGGTTCTTTAATGATTCCATGCTTGGAGCAGGGTCTCTGGGATCATGTGTTTTGCCCCAATCCAGCATTGTAGAGTCACTGGTTTTCTATGCAATCTGATGTGCAGCCGACCATGTGGGCTTGGAACAAGATGAGGAAAATGACCATAAAGAGATCCCATCCATTCCTTCTTCTCTTTTGAGAGGATGTGCAGTGACAGGTTGGCAGCCTGGCACAATATCCATTTCCAATGGCATAATTTACTGGTCCTCTTGTATCCTAGCGTCCCTATTCTGAGATGAACATTTGTCAAAAAATAGATCTACAAGTTCACGTGTCGCAACGCTTGTAGATCTGCTATTTTTGGCAAAGCAAACCGGTCAACTAAGCATAAGATTTAACTGGGTAAGTTGTTTATTCTCACGTGCACACACACACACACAATACAGCCAATAGCAAGTTAGCAACACTGCAGATGGTCAAATTCTTCTACTCCCAGCTTTCAGCAATGTGAGCTCGCTACGGTTGGTAGCTCCAATTTCACCTTCAACTTCAATTGAGTTGAAACTTGCACTGCCACGGCTACAACCACAATTCTATTAACCTAGTTCCCAGTAAGCTCAGTGATCAGTACATTTACATGCACACACTACTAGAAACCAGGATACTGTCTGTGAGAAGAACTCTGTTGAGGCAGGAAATAGGGTTTCTCTGGTTACTCTAAAACGTCAGTATACATGCATTTTGGTCCGTGATTAGATGTTACCATGCCTCCACAAAAAGAGAAAAAGGTTTAATGGGAATACAACAACGTTTCGGTCTATTAGACCTTCTTCAGGTTATCTTAAGGACCTGGTCCTTAAAGTCCTTACGATCTAATAGACCGAAACGTTGTTGTATTCAATTTCCAATTAAATATTTTTTTCTTGCATTATATAAATATAATAATACTCCCATTTTGATCAGGGCCGTCACACTACCGGCCGAAGGGGTCCAATCCGAGGGATGAATTTGGGGGGGGGGGGGGGGGGGGGTATTCGAACATTCATTATGTATAAGCACCTACTGTACCACCCTGCATCCTATCAGAGCCAGGGGACTCAACCATCTGCAATTTGACTGCTTTGTCCGAAAGTCAAATTGGACATGGCCGCTGGTACTGTGATCAAAACTTTTGTTTCTTTTTTTGTTTTGTTACGTGCAGAAAGGACTATTCCTGATAGGTTGGATGACCCAGACTGGCTTCCTGATCTTACATTTTTGTTGGATACTTAAATGTGCTTAATATGCAGCTGCAACAAACTTGTTATGGAATACACCAAGGCAGCATTCGTTCTCTTACAAATTAAATTAGGTCTGTGGGAGATGCATCTATCCCAGAGGAACCCATCTAATTTTCCCCTCTGTACAGTCATGGGAATAAGTACAAGGACAAAATATCACGGCTGAAAAGTGAGTTTCAAAATAGTTTCCAAGTCTTCAGTTGCTCTTTCGCCCACTGTTTACGCTCAGATGTGGAGAAACTCTAAATGGAACTAATTGAAGTTCAGTGTAATTCGGCTTTGAAATATACATTTGAGACTGTGAGTTGGGATTCATTCTATCAAGAATGAGACGAATGTACCCCAAGATGGCAGACTTTGCCTCAAACATCCTTTGATCTTTGAGGCACACTCTCACACACACACACACACACACACACACACACACACACACACACACACACACACACACACACACACACACACACACACACACACACACACACACACACACACACAGATATCGATGTATTAATGTTCTTTAGGAGAAATCCTGCTCACAGATACACAACATATTATGTATCTGTGCGCAGGATTTCTCCTAAAGAACATTAATAAATCCATATCTATATATGTACAGAATGTGTGTGTGTGTGTGTGTGTGTGTGTGTGTGTGTGTGTGTGTGTGTGTGTGTGTGTGTGTATTCATTTATTTATTATCTGAATCAACCAGACAAATCACTCCACCAACTTTGAGCGGTAGACAGACAGATAAGATAGACAGATGTGTTTGAACAAGGCTTACACATGATGTGACCATTTACTATGCAAAATCAGGCATGCAGTTTCTATTGTATTTATACAGTAAGTTCAGTTATGGGGAACACTATCATATGTGAATGATATGAATATGAGTTGTTACAGAATTACGATACTATATTGTCAATGTCAAGGCTTCCCATGATATCCATTACAGTAACGTCCCCTGTAATAGTTGAAATGGGAATGCTGGACACCATAACCTTTCTATAACGTAATTTCATGAAATGGGCCATCAAATCATTTCACTCGCATTTGCTTTGAGGGATATTGCTGTGGGCACATATTTGAATTTAACTGTTGTCTTGTTATGAAATCACTGTGTGGATTATGTAATTCCCACTTTAATAATCCCATCATGGCGTTGTCGTTGTGGGAAAATGATGGTATCATTCTCCCAGCAGCAAAACAAAGGCTCTCTGTCAAGAAGACAGGGTGAGGAGGCACAGTCCAGGGCTATAGTCCATTAAAAGCTATATAAATCTATGCTTGCACTAAATCTCTACTGTGCTGTGCACATTGTTATTCACACGCATTTCGTGCCATTCATTAGACGTTCTATATGAGCATGTTAATGCATTGACTCCCCATGGAAATATCCCTGCGATGGATAAAACAAAAGCAAAACTGGTCAAGCATTGAAAGCAATCTGTTCTGTACTGCTGATGTCCCAGCTCTGAAGACAAAACGGCGTTCAAGAACAACATTAATGCGCGGGCAAAACTCTATCACCTTACATAAAATGAGACAACCTTTTTCAGAGCTCTCAAGAGAATAATTCTCTCAGGCACAATCTATGGGGTACAGCCTTGATGTGTGCAGACATAGGTAAACAGCGCAGGTAAATCTCATTGCTGTCTAATACGGCATAATGGAGAGAGCCAGGCTCTCAGCCTGACAGCCAAGAATCCACCACTGCAATGGGCTAATGAAACAAACAGCCCCAAGCGAGCCGTTATGACTACAGAGGCAGGGAATGGAGCAAAACGCACTAACAACGACGCAGCTAATTTCCAGTGCAACTCTTTGGGCGGAGAAAACTTTATAACCTACGTGTAGTTCAGCAGAATCTGCAGGAGATTGTGCATCCAGACTGGAAAGGGCACATTGGCCCTCATATATGAAATGAACATAGGACAGAAAACTGGTCACTTTCACGTGATGCTCGTCATTTATCAGTCTGTCGTCAATTTAACAAGAGCGTAGCCTACAATCAGTTCTCACAAAGGTTTAAGTCAGTTTCCACTTGCGGTACTGCACATAGCACATGTATGGACTCAGAACCACTACTAATCCACACACAATCACACTCCATGCATGTAACCCCCCCCCTGCACAGAGCACGGTTCACACACACAGTACTGCAGATTCCCAGCCACATCAGAGCAACTCTGTGACCCCCCCAAGAGCATCAGTAGTAGGACAGCGTGCCGGCACTGCCGGGCTAACAAACTGCCACAGGGTGCACAGGAGGCAGGCTGGGCCACTGACTGATCTGCGGGGTAAATTGGCTCGGGGAGGGGGCAGCGGATGGGAGCAGCCAATGGAGGTAAATAACCATCCTGCTGGATGGTAAGTCGAGTTCCGCTGGGCGATAAGGCCTGATTGGACATCCCCTCAGTGAGGGCGCACAGTCTGATAAGCTGCTGAACATTCTGTGCTGCACAAACACACAGCTCTTCTCTCCTGAACAGGGAGTTGGGGGGCAAAATAACTAGAAAAACAAGGGATGGGAGGAGGAGGAAGAGCTCTTCGCTGATGCGAGAGGCGTGTCTGGGATACAAACTCACTCAATCTTTCCCATCTAACTAAAACACAGGGACCGGCTGGGTGAGAACATTTCCAGCGCAAACATGGACATGTGTCACTCTCTCTCACACACCAGACACAAGCCCACTGCGCTTCTTTCAAACTAGATCGGTGTGTCACAAGAAGTGATGAGAGGCTTCACAGGACAGACTTTTCCAGGAACTCAATAGGGAAAGAGTGCTCTGTTCCATACACAGGTAATATCCTGTGTCTAGACTGCAATCAAAACCTGCATTTTATTATTATTTATTTATGTGTGCGGGTGTTTGTGTGTGTGTGGGGGGAGGGGGTGGGGGGGGGGGGCTGGCGTGTATTTGGGAGTAAACAGCATACCTCCACCGTGGACAAGCCACTCCTGAATGTTTTTTACCAGCAGATGCACGACAGCTATGGAAGATTGAAGCACAAGAGTTGAGTGCAAGCCGGGAGAAGACACTCAGGGGGAGCAGGCTGCCACAGCAGGGTGCAAATAATGA
Source organism: Gymnoscopelus microlampas (assembly GCF_963454915.1). NCBI lineage: Eukaryota > Metazoa > Chordata > Actinopteri > Myctophiformes > Myctophidae > Gymnoscopelus > Gymnoscopelus microlampas. The sequence continues at coordinate 16,127,925 of NC_139959.1, read as the reverse complement.
GAATAAGCATTAGAGCAAAACATTAGGAAAAATAATGGCCATTTATTTTGTTTCTTTTTTTAATATTTTTGGCGTCTTGTGTGATTTATGGGGGAGTCGTCTGCAAGCTCATTATAGCTGGTGTGCCCTTTATGAGAGATCATGGGAAACGACCAGGAAGCGCACTGCAGGGGTCTTTCTCTACTGCTCTCACTCTTTTGTTCTTTTTCTTCATCTGTTTTGGCCACCTATCCGTGTGATCTGCTGTGAATCTGACTCCTTCATGGCATCAGAAGTGAAATGAAAGTCCAGGAGCCTCAGGTATTCTCCAGTTAATGTGGCTCTCCACCAAACAGACTTCTACAGACTGGCAGTCAGGTCTGACGTCAGATTTTCAGGTGTCCAAAAGTTCTGGTCATCACACCGCGCAAACTATTGCGCGGTCGGGCGATGGCACCTTATTGTGCGTATGCGTCAGGGGAAATAAAATGAAATTACTCTCCACACCAGGAGGTGGCAGTAGTCTGCAGGAGCCTGCAGTCCTCAGAGAGCTTGGAGCAAAACAAAAACACAGAGCGCTAGTCGTAGTACTGCTTGGCTTGAGTTGATCGTATAGGAATTGAGAGTTGAGAATATGGTATCTAGTTCAAATGTGCGACGGGCAATGTCTCTGGCGTATCTAGGCTTGCTCCTCGGACAAGAGGTCTACTTCTCTACGGAGCCTTTACCCCCCTCTCTCCACCACCCTGCTGCTACCGACGGGCAGTAGCTGTCGCTAGCCGACCGAGCAAGTTTGGTCGGCTTTCGAGCATGCACACCACCCATTCGACAACACCTCCGCCACAGACGCTTTCCAATGCTTACCGCACCGCCGTCAGTGCGGTGGAGAGCTACCTTTAGAGGATTAAAATCATCAAATGAGACCACATTTACCAAATTCAGATGGTTAGGTATTAAGTAAAAGCAAATGTTTTTGTTGCATCGCCTCTATCAACCTTTTTACTGACTAATAAAAGTACAAAAACAGCAACAAAAAAAAATGCATAATCTGTTATTCAGCAAGTAACATACGTTGATTGAGGAATTAAACATATTTGAAACACTGATTGTCACTGGAATGCCTGGATATGTCCTCATCAAACTGAAACACTGCAACTGCAGCTCCAGAAAAACAGCACCAACCAAACCCCTTAGCCTCGCGTCTATGCAGTTTCTACTGTTTGCCCAGATTCCCTGTTTTTTCCCTGTCGAGTGTGTTTGTGTTCGAGTCTGTCTCGAAAAAGCCTAAATGGAAATAATCACAAGTGATTATCCTGCTCACTTTTCCAAGCTGGAGAATGTCACTGACTTTGTGTAAGGAAATTTATTTTTTTTAGGAGATCAAGGAACGCAAACTGAACACAAAGAGACTCTTTTATCATTTAAATGTCAATGCCTGCGGTACATTTCTTTGGAGAAAGAGTGAAACTGTTAGAATGCATTGCAGCCCCGGTGGTGGGTCTGACAGAGGGTTGATCCCTTCGGTTCAATTTTCAATTTTGCAGTTTGAACCCATCTGCGTTCAATCTCATGGAACTTTCGTCCTGGATGATAGGGCCATATATCCAAGCCCAGCTATAATCTCAGATGCCATTAGACTCATTTCAATTGAAAATCACTCCAGTTAGACCTTGGTGGGGTCTATACAGTCAGTAACTTAGATCGATCAAAGTCTCATCTAGATTATGGTTGCATTAGTCATCGGCCAGTATGGAAAGCCGTACCACTGCTGGTAATGGATGTACGCCTGCATGGCATGATGGGATGCAGGGTGAATGCTGACACTGCATAGCAGTTTCCATTAGATTGCTGAGATATTCAACCACTACTTGACATAGTTCATTTTACTATGGGGTATGGTACAGTTTAACAGGTTATTAAAGGCAAAATGTTCATATTGTAGGAGTCATTTTTGGAGGGCTGATTCATTTCATCCCACATTGATAGTACGAGCGGTTAAATGTTAAATATACGGTACTTGAGTAGTGTACAATACTTCTAAGCAGGATCTGATTACTAAATAGGGTTCAATGTCCTTGGGGGCATGTGGGGGAAATCCATGCCTCTAGTCATTCTTTTTGTTTTATCCCTGCTCCTGGTCAGACTGGATTTCCTTGTTTGATATTTATATTTGATGATATCGAAATGTAATACTTATTATACAACAAAGCATATAGGGCTTAATTGGGTAAGAAGATTTCCCTCCCGTTTTTTTGTTTTACAAATCGAACCCTGACCATAAAGCGCAAATTTAGAACATTACTCTTCAGCAAGATTTAGGCTGTATACAAACTCTCCTTACTCACACATAGGCCTTATACAGTATATGCCATCAATAAACTCAACCCCCGACCACACAGATTTCTATTGCGGCATCTCCAGAGGCAGTTGAAAGTTAAGGGAGGGCACATAAGTTCTTTATTCGCTTTGTCACAGTATTTCATCCAAACAACAGTATTCAGCAATCCTCAGATCAACATATCACACTGACTCCAAATAGCTCCAGCATCTTGCCTCACTGGCTGGCCTTGGCTCTTCAAGCAGCCAATGATCAGAGTGTGAGGGGCAATGGGAAACGAAGCAGAGGGGGGGGGGGGGGGGGGGCTGACTTACAGCTTTTATTTGCCCCAACGACAGCTTGCTGTGTTGGAAAACCACTTAATCTCCCAGTCCAGGGGTTCTGAAGGTCATGGCGCCCTACACTGACCTGGAGAGCAATGTATCTAAAGACTGTGGCTTTCCTCTTAACACAAGCGCAGACACACTGTACACACGCGATGCTCGCAGGCACACAGACATGCAAATTCATACATGCATTAACTGCTGCATGTACTGATCCATAAAATATTCCCCCTCATACACCCCACTTTACTACACTCATACACACATTACATTGAACTTCATATTTCAAAATATTACATACTCAGCATTGCGATGCATATTTTATATTATTACATACTCAGCCTTTACTTGCTGTGGATCTGGGGAGTGATATCCAGGTACAAAGGAACCAAAACAGAAAACTGTTTCACAGAATGGCCGCATAGGCTACTAACAAGGGCAAGACCTGCCACCACCACCTGCCGTGTACTCAGACAGCTCCCTCCCCTCACTTTCGGGAAATCCCAGTGCGACTTAGCCTGACTATCAGTGAGTGGCGCCTCTGGTCTGGAGCCAGAGTAAGTGTGACTACCATTTTGGTAGCCCTGGCGGTTCCTCATTGATAATGTTAATATCTACAGTTAATAATCTATAGTTATTAAATTAAAGCGCAGATTAACTGCTATTTTCTCTTCCTCTGTGAATAAATAAGGTTATGTGATTTTCTTATTAAATCTATAAAAAAGATCTCATCTCAAAAGATTCATCTCATATATTTTGATATATCTTATTATGTTACAGATTTAATATGTTTTTTTGTATTCCAGTTTTCCCCTATCTTTTCTTCTTGGATGTTTACCCTAACATCCCTGGGGGAACATTCGCTCACTCACACGCCTAGGACAGAGAGCGCTGAAATGCGATAGCAGCTCCTAGCGCGTCTTTACCAATAGAAATGCATGTCAGAACAGCGCTGGCAGCTCAAGAAATGCTTCCTGAGGACATGGCCCCTTACAGAACTTTTCTTGCTAATGGTGTGCTCATAATACACATATTCTTAAGCCTAGTTTGAGAATACAGAGACTATGAAGCATGTACAGTAGTCTAGAGGAGGGGGAAAAAGCAGTAGGCTTGATGGTTTGGGGAGCTGTGGCACATGGGAGATGAGAGGCTGTAGCAGACATGTGGGTATAATTCCTGGCCCCAATGCCAGGTTCGGCCATCAGTCACAAAACTAAGGTGAGTCATGAATGCAGCTGACCAGATGGAATCTACTGCAGCTGCTTATCAGAATCCCAGTTGATTATTGAGTATCTTTATATTAGTACCTATGCTGCTACCAACATCTATGCATTCTATTGCTCTTTTTTGCATTGGATTGATGTAATTAAGAAAATGTTGTAGCCTACACTTCAATGTTGTGTTCAATGACAAAATACACTCATCCATCCATCCATCCATCATCCATCTTTACAGCTGCCATTTTGTCAAAAGAAAAAAACATTTTACTCCTATCCCCACACAGCTCCTTGCAAAAACAACCAGACGTGGGACAGTGGTTTAAAGACTGCTGTGAGAGCTGCTCTACGATGCAAACCTTGTCCAAGTAGAAGGCATACTGTATAAGATACGTGAATCTTTTAGCATCGACGGTGTAACCACGTTGCAGTGCTATATATTCTTCGGTTTTAACTCAACTCCGGTGCTTGTACATCGCACTCCCGTCGACAACACAGCTGTCAGATACAAATCAAATGAATGCGCTACAGCTCCGTGAGGCTCCTTGGAGTGTCTCTGAATATGTGATGACTCAGGCCTATGCGAGATGCCTGTACTGTAACTGCCTTCTCATTCACTAGCTGCCTATACTACTACATGCACTAGTCATTATGGCCCTGTGAAGCTCTGAAGGGGTATTTGCAGAAACCTGAAGGGGCGGCAGTTCTCATAAAAGGTTTTATCTCTCTAATCCCAAGATGGGTGGGAAAAACAGAGAAGAGCTGGTGTCTCGCTTCAAGTCGCTTGCATCACTGATTCATTCCTGCCGCCTTTGTTAGTCGTTTCTCTCCTGCACCTTTCATTCATCATACGGCTATGTGAATTGGTTAGCATGCTTAGCAGTGCGACTGCATATGTGAGCAACTTGTAGCGAAATTAGGAGTTTTATCTAAGTTAATTATGTAAATGATATGCCAATATTTCTTATCAAGATGGAAGGCAGGTTTTTTTTCCCTCTCAGCAAATCTCCGATGAGACTCCCATAAGGGGAAAAAAGGAACAATATTTCAATAGCACTTGACTTCATAGGAAAAGTGCTTTGATTTAGTTTGAAATGTCACGCCTTATATCAAACTCTTTTCATTAATTTAGAGCTTGACAATGTTTTTCTTCTCTATAAAAACATAGGCATGGGCTTTACTATAGATATAAATCACTCTGTGCACTCTTCACCTCAACAGCTTCATTGTCGTTAGTCAGTATGGCAATCACTCTATTCCAGAAAGGATGACACCAGTCCATTAAAAGCATACTGGTGGGAGGCCTTATAGTTTATGATAAGGTCATAAATCAACAATGACATGCTATTTAACCTTAAAGGACCAGACCATTGTCATTGTCTATTCAGGTGTAGCTTCCGCCATACATACATAGATAGAGCATTTCCCCATCAATGGCTTTATTATTCAATTTCACTTCTGTTAAAATCTTCTCTGAAATGACACAAATAATTGAGTCAGTGTTGGCTAAACCTCATTGCACAGTAAATCATGTATGTTTGAATTTAGTTTGTAAATCAATAATTTATCCAGGGATTATCAGCTAGACTTAACAAACAATTCATGTTAAACGCGCCGATAACATAACAAAAAAATAACCATGCAATAATATTTAGTGTGTTGGATTACCTATCTCAAGTAAGTTGTAGGTCTCGGCTAGTTGATTTTCATACCATACTGAAATGAATGGAATCTAGAACCTTTCTTAAATGCCAAACAAACTACGGTAGACTATGCTTTGGAAAATGGTCGTTATTAATTGTACCATGAGTCATAATCAATGGGATAAACATGCCAGATCACACTACAGGTGGTTACACACCGGCGAATATGCGAATATGCTCGTTCCGAATAATTAAAAGACGCTTTTTCCGCTCCGCGAAACTGATGTGGAAGCTTGCATTGACTTTATAAGTTTTTTTTTTTTAAAACGCATTATTCGCATGAAAGAAATCGCCCCGGTGTGTAATGGTCCTTTAACCATCTAAACCCTATATACTTCGTTGACCAGGGGTTTGTACTTGGACCCCTCCTTTTTTCCAAAATCTATGCCAAATCTGTTCATCGAAAATAGTCGATTGGCTATTTTTGACCAATGTTCACCTAGTTATGACATGCCCAGAATAGGGATGCTAGGGTTCACGTGTTTAAATTAATTTTGTTTACATACGGTATCTAAAGGACACCACATCTAGGGGTTCATAATGATTGAAAGTGGATTCCTTTCATGTCTCCTCAACCTGGCACTGTGCCTTTCAAGCCTCAACCTCAGACTAGACTAAAGTTGACAGAATTATCAAACCACAGGTTAGGCGGAGGAATATTAAATCATCAGCCGTGCCCTGATGCCTTGTCGTCAGTCCTCGATGTTGCCTCAGTAATGAGATGTCAAGCCAAAAGGTTATTATGGAAATGACAAGGGCCAACGTCTTGCACGCACTGATAATTACTGAGATTGTGTTGGACAATACAGATTAGCCCAACATGTTCCCTCACCTCCTCCAGGCCCTGAGCAGGTGAACTCTGATTATAAAATACAGTATCAATTAGGGCTGTGCAATACAGTATATCAAAATATATATCAATATATATATACATATATATCAATATATATATATATATATATGATACTAGTATCATATATATACTATAGTATCATACAGTATATCAAGTACCCAGTCAATATCGATATCGAGATATTTGGTCAAACACACTAGGGCTGTATGCCCTAAACATACTAGGGCTGTATGCCCTACTATAGTATACTATAGTATACTAGGGCACAGATAATCAATGAGGCCTGCCCATTGAATTCCATGAATGATAATGTAATTTGGTCTTCTTGGTGCAGCCATATGTAAGGTGGGAAGAGAATATCGATGATAAAAAAAAAAGAAAAGAAAGAAATCCACATTTACCTGCAGTGAAGTTGTAACTTGCTGAAAATCCCACTGCCTCCAGTTCACCATCGGTAACAAATTTTATCCAAAGATATCGGCCGGTGCTCCTGATGTCAGGTGGGCTGTGCTGACCACAGTATCGGCCAAGCATTCGGGAGAAGCCAAAGGGGCCATCCCGTACCTCGATGTTGTCAAATTTACATTCCCATGAGGACTCTATAGAATAGTTCTCTTCAAAGTGGAGATCAATACACTGCCTTGGTGGGGCTGCAAGACACAAAGTAAGAGATGGAAAACAATTGAGTCAAATATTAAGCACGCACTCATATTCATTGATCAGCGCTCACCCAATCTCATTATCGGTCGCACACCCATTCAATGAAGGCCTTCATCCTTATCTCTTAGCCAATTTCAGACTCTGACTGCCCAACATTTCTAGAACAGTGATAAGTGTCTCCATACAGTTGATATGCCATGTATTAGTTTGGCTAATTACAGGTTAACCTGATCTTCTCCACTGATTAATCAAATATAATTTCCTGGCACAAATAATTAACAGACTAAAATGGACCCTCGCTGTCTAATTTCAAGCTATTACAGCACAATCTCCCACTTGATTCTGATTTCCTGCCCATAATAACCTGAAGGGTGTTTCAGCTGCAGAAGAATATCAGACAAAACAAATTTTCTTTCTCTCTTTTTTTTTTTTACACAGCACATGTGTTACACAAAAAGTGGAGAGTCCTATGGTTCCCAAGGAGGCAAAAATCCAATGCAAAAACAATTGAGGGAGACCACTGTACAATGCAAAGGAATAGTTTGAATGCCTTCAAACAGCATATTTTTTAACAACTTGTTGTTAAGGCAAACAAACAAACAATTGGCTTAAAATCGTACAGACTACTCAACGCATTTCGAGTACAAGAACTCTACCTCAGGCAGCAATGGTAAGGATGTGAAATCATGTCAAATATAGGGAAGGGGCTCCATCACAATCACTTGAGTACAGGAAAATAGTGCATTGTACCTGGCAGGTATGGCAAGGGTGTGTGGTCTGTGATAAGTACATCAATCAAGATTGAAGCAAAAAACAATCAGGGGTGTGTCAATAAACATATTACGCGTCCTCAAATGTTTTTCAGGCCAAGAACCGCTTAGCTGAGAGAGAGATGAAGCAGGGACCCCCTACTACTCCATATTGTATAAAATGTTATGTTGCAGATTCAACTTTTTCATAGATTTCATAGCCATTTGAAATGTCATGACAGCACTGTCATCAGTGTTGTGTACATTAATGTTGGATTCATGTTAATGTGTATTTTCAGACATTTAACCACTTAAAACCATAAATACTTAGTAAATTTGACCTTCAGCACTGTACTTGATCTGCTCTTTTCCCCCCTCTACACCAAACCTCTTCGACTCTTAGACCCCTGCTTTACACAGCACAGTCAAAGCATCAATACAAGGATAAGCTGGTCACGTGTTAAAATCTTTACCTTCAAGGATGTAGACACATTCTGTCTCTGGAGGGTATTTGTTGGGGTAATTGGGAGAGGTAAAGAGTCCACCTTCTGGTTCTTTCACCCAGGTTCCACATTGGCCTGCAGGCTTGACTCCGGAATTGTTTTTCACTGGAAAATAATGAATGAAATAAGTCGACAATCATGAAATCAATGTGGTGAATGAATCATCAACCATCATCTGACAACCAGGGAATAAGACATGAACAGATGTGTGGTGGTGATGGTGATGGGGAAGGAGTAGTACCTGCTGTATCCTTCTTTGTTGCCCCAGACAACCCAAGTATGAGAAGACTTGCAACAACTGCAAGAAAAACACGCACATACACACGCACACGCACACGCACACGCACACGCACACGCACACGCACACACACACACACACACACACACACACACACACACACACACACACACACACACACACACAAGCACAAAACATCAATACTGCACATTTTGGTAGAATACTCTGATGTGCACAGTTTTCTTCCTTTGCTTCTTTTCCGGCTTTAGAAGGAACCGGGCTTGATTTCACCTGAGAAAGGGCTTGAGTCAGCACCAGGACACATTTCAGCTCCTGTAGGCTTACTACCGCAGTTTTATCATAGACGTATGGCCCCATAACAAGCCAAAAGAGTAGAGCTCTTGCAATGTAATGGCACACAATGCAATTCACTATTTCTTGGAAATGGAAGAGGTTGACAATATAAACTTAGGCTATCACTGTCTCTGACAGTCTACTCCTTTATACAGCAGAGTGGAGGCCTACTGTAACTTCTTCAATGCATTGTTATCTAATTGAGTGATTGTAAGATTGCAGGTGAAGTAGGTAAGTCTGACAGAGTAAAGTCGAGCATAAATAATTCCAACATATTTCTGAGGAGAATACTTATTGATGAACACTCTTGTTAATTCTATGTAAGCTAACAGTTGCTAAGTCCAAGCTTATCACCATACATGCCCCCCCCCCCCCCAACTGTTTACTGTACATATTCTTCTTTTTGATTACTACTCGTTTATATGATGTTTTTGCATGGTATTGTATTGTTTGTCATTAAATGTTTCTATGAATTGAATACACAGGACCCCAATGGAAGTCATAGTGCTTTCTTTGGTTTAATCCTTTTAGCATCCTTTTGTATAGAACTGTACTTTCTGTGCTTTTTTTGCAAACTGTTCATAAAGTATTCAATCAATCAATCAATCAATCAATCAATCAATCAATCAATCAAATACCTGGCCAATTAAGCTTCAATTGATTAATACAGATGGACTTACCGTGAAGGAAGCTGTTCCCATGTACCATGTCTGTTCCTTTCACAGAGGGCTTCAGACTCAACTAATTCCATTTAGATCAAGGAATACTTCAAGAAGAAAAAGGTTGAGATTGGAGATTCTAAAATAGACGGGGAACCAACCGCTACCATTAAATATTTCGGGGGAAATGACAAGGCAAATTCACTCCTCTCAATAAACTGCTGAAAGGGAAATGTGGAATTCCTGACAGATGTCGCAACAACTAATCACCAGTTTCATATAAAACCAAAAACAGGTCTAAACACTCGCCCGATTTCCATCCGAACGTTTCCAAGACCCTTTGGTGCTTCTGATGCACAGAAAGGATCAATAGTCCCGTCATCAGCCCTTTCCTATAAATCGCTCCACCTTTGCAATCTTCTTTTTTAAAGATTTGGGGTTAAAAGGCAGCCTCGCTTTATTCCTCAGTCCCTTTATCAGGAATTCGGGGGGTCCTTCAAAAGCATTAAAAAACACACAACATACATTTTCTGACGCGTTAACTTGGACTATTTTGCGAAGTCTAAAAAAAATAAAAAAATAAAAAAACCGAGTCAGAGGAAAGACAAAATATTAAGTGACGGGGTTCGTTCTGGTCTCATATTGTTCCTTTACTGCATGTTCTCAGCTTCCAGAGCATCCTTCCTCCGAGTCCTCCGTCTCCTCTTCTGTCAACTGAAGAGTCCCTGACTCTCTGCAGCTAGCAGGAGTTAATGTATGATCGCCCGCCTCCTCCAACCCGCTGCTCTTTCATTCAACACGAGTTGGCGGCGACACAGTCAGCGGCCAGTGTGGTAACCGGAAGACTCGCCCCAAAACACACTCGCCCCCATTTTCTTTTTTTGCGGACCGCTCGCCCCCCATGCGGTTCCTGTATTCGTTTTTACTGAGGTTACGTTTAGGAATAAGGTTAGGTTTAGGCATAGTTTTACTTAGGTTAAGATGAGGAATAAGGTTAGGTTTTAGGCATTTTACTGAGGTTACGTTCAGGAATAAGGGCTTAGGCATAGTTTTGCTGAGGTTACGTTTAGGAATAAGGCTAGGTTTAGGCATAGTTTTGCTGAGGTTAAGATTAGGAATAAGGTTATATTCAGGTATAGTTTCTTTTACTGAGGTTAAGTTTAGGAATAAGGTCAGGTTTACGCATAGTTTTACTGAGGGTACGTTCAGGAATTGTCTGCATGGTGGCGACCGTTCTGAGGTCGCCGGATTAGACCCGGGGTGAGCGTGTTTTGGGGCGAGCAGTCTTGTATTCTTCAACATGAGTTGGCGGCTACACAGTCAGCAACCCAGTGCGCCACAAATCCTAAACACACTTAGAAAGGGGGGGGGGGGGGGAATATTCAAAATAATCTCCCTATAACCAGACTTGGTATCCGTGAAAACGGAAAAAGTAGAGTAGCCCATAGCCTAGATAAGGTGTGCGTTTCAGCAACTCTTCCGTCGGTGCGCACCGAAAATGTGGAGGTAAGCAGAAAAAAAGCAATAGCAGAGGCAATGGAAGAAAGAGGATAAACCCCGATATGCGTTTCAAAAAGATAGAAGAGCATCAGCAATATAAGTCCAAACAAAGGAGTCGAGAGTGAAGCACAAGCACCTCGATCCAGTCGGGCAGACAACGTGGACCAGTCCAGAACTTGAAGGCTGGGAGAGAAAATAGGACATCTGAGAGTGAGAATACGTTGCAACGATCATAAAGACCTATTTTCGTTTGGAATTTTATTGAAGCATATATACCTGCCTGATACTAAATAAACCTCGATTTCTCTGAAGCCTGCAGGTTAAGGCATTACTCAAACTTTAAACAGTCTTGATATAATTACGCTGACTCAATATCAACGCAAAGAAATGTGCCCTTACCGCAGGTGTGCGTGTGCATGTGTGTGTCTCTCTCTATGAGCGTGCGTGTGCGTGTGCGCGCGCGTCTGAACCATAGCCTGCACTTCTCCATAAAAATATACAGACCAGTACCAGAATTTTATATTTTCCAAAGACTGAGATAGTGTAGAAGTATTACTGTGTAGACTAGACTGTATACCTATAGTGTAGTAGGAGCCTCCCCTACACTGCCCTTGCAGGTCAATGTTTCACTCTCAGAATTAAATGAATACTTGCAGTGTGTAGCTACAGTATACTGTGTAGATCAGACATTCCATCCTGTCCACCTCAAGGTTAGTCTAAATGGCAAAACCTCAATTCAAATGAGCCTTTCCATTTTCTGGAGAATACAGTGGGGCAGTAACAAAAAAAAAAAGCAGAGAAGCAGCTATTATTTATTTATTTTTTTCTCTCAAGAGTGAGAAAGACCTATTATTTCTCTGTGGTGTGTACTATGTGACAGACAGTGTCAGGGTGTATCCCTGCTCATCCACTGATTGTTGAATCAGTTGTCACACCCGATGACAAAGCTGATCACTGGGAGCCCAGGGACAAGCCAGCCACTCAGGCACTGAAAATAGGCTTGGCAACCAGCAGACAATATCCATCTTCATATATTCATACTGCAGAGGCCATATCCCCACGTTGGACTCAGTCCCGCTGTGTGCATGCTAATGTTACTGGTTAACATTCACTAGACGGTTTAGCATGAAATATACTGTACATAGACACTCCTCCTGTACTGTAATGTCATGAAGGCCTTTACAGTACTTTTAAGTGCTTTTTTTTTGTGCAATCAGTCTAGGTTAATCTCATACACGCACCATCTCCAACACACCAATAGATGTATCAATCTGCAGGCATAATGCTCTCCTTTTAATGACACACTGTTCCAAGTTGGCCTGTTGCTCCATCCTTAGATACCGGTGTTTGGTTGCTTTGCAAGCAATGCAGTCTTTTCAGAAGAGGAAAAACTAATGTCAGAAATAGGGAGACATCTCATAACTTTAACCACGTTAACCTGGGGTCCCTATTTTGGGCATATCATTATAAATAAAAATGTTCACAATACAAAATAAAAATACAGGGAAGTATTACAGGGCGTACAGTAAGTGGTCAATTCAAGCTACCTGTTACTGGCATACTGCTAATCTCTAATATCTAGAGCAACTTAATAGATCCAAACTGCAGTTGAGTAGGCCTGTCACAATTATTACATAATTGTCTAATCGCAATTATTTGAGATAATCCCAATTATTTTTGCATAATCGTCATAATCGTTTCCATGATGAAAAATGTTCACACATTTTTAAATATAAAAAAAAGCTGAACTATCAGATCTACAAGCTTACAACGCGTCACTTTGTGACGCGTTGTAAGCTTTTAGTTCAGCTATTTCTGCTATTACATTACATGAAATTATTAAATGTCAATTTATTTTTGTGATTTGCAATATCTGCCCTGTGCAATTTTTTATTACGAAGCATATAAGGCAAACAGAAATTATTTGTATTCATAATGTTCCAATGTTCAAGGCCAAACACACAATTAAATCATTAATCGCAATTATTTGAGTGACAATTAATCGGCAACTTAAATTTGTAATCGTGACAGCCCTACAGATGAGCTAAATTAGCCAGTAGTAGCCAGAGTTTTTTGAGACCTTACAACACACAATAATTCTGGCATTGGCACAGTTGCCTTGTTGCCGTGCAATCAAATCCCCAAAAGCCGGCAACCTCCTGTGCAGCACAGTGTTCTTTCCCTAAACTAAATCGACACAAACACTGAAAATAACTCAAATGTCAGTTTCTGCACACTGGCAAAGCCTTCTACAGATCTCACAGAGTCTTGAGGGGATGTCAATATTGTCTAAATAAAAAAGCAATGCCCAAAGCTTGTTATTGGTTGCCATGATGTCTAACAACATTGTAAGTAAAACACCACACATTTCTGATTGGTAAACTCAGAGATAAAGCGGGAGCTATATGGGAATTATTCAAATGAGGCTTATCTGGACTGGCTGTATGCAACAGTAGCCCTGGTGAATTGAACAGCAGCCTCCAGCTTAGCACTCCAGTATGTATAAACTGTCTATTGGAATAAATAGTGCAGAGGCGGTGGGAGTATCTCAGAGAAATAATTCATTCCACATGCTCTCTCAGAGTCTGCCATTTTTAATTAAGGAAGTTTATCATTACCGGAGATAGCTGTGGTGCTGTGTCAACCGCACCTAAATTTGTAATTGTAATCAGTTTGGGGGAAATGGGCCGTACAGGCAGGAACATACATTATACATTAAATAGTATACATACAAATAGATAGGTAAAGAAATCAATACCTGACAAATGGTACTGCTACGTGTGCAGTTGTTTATTGATTTAATCTCACGTTTGACTGTTGTCTTTTAAAGTCTATTTCACAGCGAGTAGCAGCAATTGATTCCATGCATTACCTACGTTATCAACTTGATTCCCCTGGCCAACTGAGCTTATTCAAAAATCCAAACCAAAGCTGCCACAAGCTGCATATTATCATGTAACACATGATAATATGATAAAAGAATGGCTAACGCTAGATTGCCTATTTGGTCCCAGCCCTGATGAATAAATTGGGCTTTCACAGTATCCATCATGTTTTTTTCCCTGCCAAACAAACAAGGAACCACACTGCAGCGGATAAACACTTAGCCTAATGCCTGCACACTGGGACTCAAATTAACCTTATTACCGATGCACTGAGCAGTTTGTCGGCCTAAAAACCAGCACCATTTATTTGTCATTCAAGGCACATTGTACTTCATTAAAAAGGACCTGCTTTTACAACAATAGGTCAATCTGACCACAGGCAAATATTGGAGCTGTTCTTTATGCTACATTAGCTGTCTGTGTCATGGTGATAGACTGTGGTTATCCACATCCTGCACCTGGAGCCATTGGGAAAATAATTCCATCAGGTGTCAATGCACCTGTGGCTTCATTTTTGTTGAGGTTATTTGTTAAAATATGCATACTATACACTTATTTAAGATAAGATAAAACTGGATTCGTAATGAGAAATTCTGTTATTCAGCAAACGTGCTATGTAGGTCTGTGGTTGGATAAATTCCATGTTTAATATTGAAGCAAAACAGTTACTATAACCAATCTAAAAGAATCATGAAAGAGTGTTTAAAAACATGACAGATGACAGATGTACAACAGTGTGCAAACACAGCAGCAAGATGTGTGTGCTGTTGTGACAGAAGAAGGATATCCACTGAAACACAACCACCCCTAAGGTCTATTAATCAAATGCGCACAGAGCAACTACCGCTAAATACATTTGAAAATCTCTTTATTCCCTTTAATTTATTCATTTAATTATATTTGAATTATTTTTGTACATACATTTACTAGTCTTGATTTATGTTTGTTTTGTTTAATGTATTCTTTGGCAATGTAAACGTATGTTTCCTCATGCCAATAAAGCCCCTTTGAATTGAATTGAAATAATCAGTCCTTATTAGTAGACTAACAGTCATACAGCAGGCTACTGCAGGGCACCTGCAGTTGATATAACTGCAGGTATAACCTATTATGTCACAGTGGACTTGTGACATACAGTGCTACAAAGAAGTGGTAGTTAAGGTATATCTAATGGAACAATTATGACATCATATAGACATATATCGGAGCGATTGCAACATCATTGTCGCAATTGAACAGTTTTGATTTCATACATAGTCAGGTGAAATCACAATGAACTGAGGATAACTGTGACCTCAGAGTGAAAGGGGGGAGGGGACTTAATGCTCTAACGGTTTCATAAAGCTTTGCCCTTTAAAGCTACATTTCACTTTGGCAGAACATCCTCTCTTTTAATTGCACATGGGTTCTAACAGCCCCCTGACAAAGCAGGATGTGTTGTGCAGAGTTCCTGCTAAGCCAACCAATAATGATGTTAGCTGCCTTAGGTTTAAACACACGTTTCATGCAAATGCGCACTGCAGTGACAAAGACCCTGATTATATATTTTATGTCTGGTGCATGTTAAAGAGTTTTCATTATCAACGCCCCACAGAGCGTTTAGTATTATCTCCACCAGGCCGAGTGGCCTACCCAGGGCTGTATAAGTGGCAGAAAGTGACGTAGCAAGGATGATGTGCGGCATTGCCTCAGCTGTACTAGGTGTAAGCCTGTACAGTATGTGTTGATCAATAGTTTTTAGTTTAGGTGTAAATATTGGAGCAGTCAACCTTTGATAGTGGAGAGCAAAGAGGTACAAAGTGGCAAAATAAACTGTTTGTCATAGCAGCACTACGTAGCAGAAATTATATCTGCCACCCAACATAACAAATGTTCTTCTTCAGAGCAAAATAAAGTACTAGGAGGCAGGCCGCAATAATAAAACTTACGCTGTCTGATACAGTAAAGTCAAAATGCATCTCTCTCTCCCTCTCTGCTTCCCAAGATCATGTGTGCCTAATTTGGTGAATATAATTTTTCTTAAAAAGTTTGTGAACATGAAGTATAATGTCTGAGGCTATAGGCACTAGGCAGTAATAGCCTAAATATGTTCATGTGCAGTGTGCGTTTAACCAATACGGTCTTTCATTCATAGGCCTCCGCTTAATACTTTACAGACTGGAAGAAGTCTACTGTGACCTGCAACCATAGACTGAAACACCCTGTTATCAGAGGTATTTACAGCTGTCAGGCTGCATTCAAGCCTAGGTGCCCAGACCGCTACGCCAGCATAGGTTAGATATTCTACGGAAGGAATGGACAAGCCTGAACACCTGTTTAAGCTCCAGCAGGGGCTGTCAATGTTAGTAGTCTACTTTTCATCCAATTCCACATGTCCGCCATCTAATAAAATAAAATGCACAATGCTAGTGTACAGTTTGATGAGACCCTCATAGCATAAATTCCCTCTCTCACTTTGAACTGTATTCTGCATCATGTATATTCAAATGCTACTCATGTGTCAATCATAATGGGTTTCATCCATCAGAGCAATTAATATCAGCCCAGGAGGGCCAGCCGCACTGTCTGTGAACCCATCCTGCTACTGCATTGCTGGCCTCCATGGCCGACAGACTGCCCCTCCAGTTATGGAATGTGCTCTTGGTTATTCAAATGTTTCTGCTGCATGACAGGTCCCTTCACCTTTCAGTTCTTCTCATAGGAGATGAGTCAGATGACACAAAAGTAATCTTTCGTCTTCGCAGTGAATCTTTAATTTGTCTGATTTCTTTTGCTTGCCTACTTTGCTTGCTCCCGCCGTGCTCGCTGTGATTAGGTGAGAGAAACGGTGGGCTTGACGCTTTGTGAGGCGTCATGGCCTCTGGCTAACATTGTACCCTCTGCAATCTGTTCCGTGTGTACAGTCCCAGGCCCCCTGGGTTAAATTGACTGTGTAATTCATAATTTGACCTCATTAGCCACTTGGTGGGAGGTGCCATGGATACTGTGGAGTTGTCACTTGGTAGGACATAACACCCCTTATTGTTAGGGAGGGGGGGATCAAGAGACACCAGATTGTCCACAACCAGAAGACCGGGGGTGGGGGGCGTTACTTTTTGGATGGAGGCACAGAGAGACCAGCCAGAAACAGGGTTCTCCATCTGTTTATTTACACATGGGCAGTGTAAAAAATAAAAATCAGACTATTATGTTTGATTGTAGTTATGGCTCTATACTGTACAATTAAATAAGTGGACTATAAATACAACAGCAAATGCATAGATTCATTTGAGAATAACATTTACCCTTCTTCACCCCCGTACAGTAGCAGTAGTCCTGCATCCTGTATGCATGGGATACCCACTGTACTGTGTTCTTAAAAGAATACTTCAGCCAAAAAAATACTTTTTATCTATCAATTACTCATCCCATGAAACCTTGAATTCATGGAGATTTTTGTTTTTGTCGCATTACTGATCCTGAGCCAATAGTCCAATATACAGTAGGCTGATGCTGCTGTGGTAGGAGACCAATGCAACTATATAAAACAATATAAAACTCCAAAACAATCTCACAGTGTAATCACTGAGAGGCCTACTGATCTCCTGATAACTTCAATTAGTCAAATATTGGATTATTGGCTCAGGAATGCAACAAAACAAACCTCTGTGTAATCAATCACTTCATAGGCTGAGTAATTGATATCAAATAAGTATGTTTTGGGGTGAAGTACTCCTTTGAGCTGAGACCATTTTCAGCAAAAATTCTAGGTGGGCTCTGTGTAGTGTAGTGTGTTTCCTAAACGACCTTCCCACTGGCTTCAGTTTTTGGGTTACAGTTGTTGTGTTGCTGAAATCCTCTCACACTTGCACTCTCCCAGTGTGTCTGTGCATTTAGTCACTGGCTGGTGCACACACCTGGTGCATTTTGCTCAGTTGAAGCACAATCACAGAGACTGCTTTTGTTTAATGTCATTTTTAAGTACTAAAGCTATTTGGGGAAGCAAAGCAAGGATGTGAAAGAGGTTATCGATAAACCAGTAGATTATTACATTACAGTCATTTAGCAGACGCTTTTATCCAAAGCGACTTAATTACAATAAGTGCATTCAACATAGGTAGGCAAGAAAACTACTAATCACCAGAAGTCTTAAGTGCATTCTCTTCTAAAACAAGCAACTAAGAGTATACCTAGCGCTAAGGTAAAAGTGCAATATATCAGCTACCTACATTCTTAAACAGATGAGAAAAATAGGGAAATCAAATGAGCAAGAGCTAAAACAAATATGTGTAACAAATAAATAAGATCCAATAAAAACAAGAGCTCATACAAATAATTGACAACAAGTAGTCAAGGATACAGCTTTCAAGGATTTGGCAGAATTTAATTAACTCATTCACTGCCATTCACTAAATAGCCCAAAAAGCCCAGACTGCCAGGATTTTGCGATTTTCTTACCTTTTCAAGTAGTCACAGAATATTTATCTCCAGTCCAGTATGATCGATCTCCTGATGGTTGCTAATCATGGAGGGTTTCACTGTGCTTCCATGAAAAGAAAAAAAAAAAGTCATCGCGATTCCCGTTTGCTTGTTATAGCCTACCCAGTTGAAAATAGCATGTTTCACTCAAAAATACATAGTAAAACACAGGAGCCGAGATTCAGAATATTTCCCTAATACTTTAACCAGGAAGTGAATGGAGACGTCAAAAGACGTCATTGGCGGTGTGGGCTTACAAAAAACAGCCGTCAAAAGACGTCATTGGCAGGGAATGAGTGAGACTCAAAACCTTTAACCATGATTTATTGCAGCCACATACATTGTACAATACACAAATTGTTTATGGAAAGAATAAACAAACAAACATAAATAGGCTATATAATAGGCTAAATAAATAAGTAAATAACATGAACTTACATTAACTGCAATTATTATAAACCTGGTTCACTTTTCTATAACACGTTTTCCTGGGTTAGACAATGTTCACCCCAGGTTGTGAAGTTGTGAATAATTCATAACTTGACCATTGATACAGTATGAGCCAAGCCATTGGTTATGTAGGAATGGCACATGGGAAAGTACTTAGTTTCTGTAATGGAGGAGACTTATATAATTTAAGCAAGTCAGGAATGCTGAAAGTGGATTTCAGTTTGATTTTGTATAGAAAAACAGACGTGATACTATAATTCTGTATGTCACCCAATCTAGACTTTCTGACAATCTAATACTACTTTTGAGTAAATGAATACTTTATCTACCTGTGTCCTCCAGTCTGACTTGCAGGAAAGCTTATGTCAGACAGCATACATAAAATATTAAATTCCCATTTCAATTTCACAAACTATTAATCGTATAGCAAATCTCAGAGATGAATGAACAGGACAAAGGTAAATGTATCACAAATTGGGTGTTAAAGTACACAAATTCATTGTTAAAACATTTCTTTAAACCAATTACCTCTCCAGACTGATTATTTCCAAATGTCATAGGCCATACGTTTTATTTCAACATCCTTGTTTTGACATTAAAAAAAAAGAAGAAAAACACCATTTGTTAAAAACGTGTTTGAATGTGTTTTCTAATGAAATAAGGACAAGGTAGCCTACAGTACAGGCATATGGAATCACAAGTGAGTAGCGAGTCTGGTCCAAATGTTGCAATATGGCAGTTAAATAATTCATCCCAGAGAGGTTCTTGCCATATTGCCTTCTCATAACTACCGCATACAGTCACCTATAAGAATTATCTCTGTTCTCTCCCATCTTAATGAACTATTTCTCCATTCTGTGTACTGTGCAGTATCGCATATCGTCACTTTCGGGTGGAAACCTCCTCCCAAACCCTTACTTTTCAGAATTCAAGATAAAAAATAGCAAATAATCATAATAATAGCAGATCTAAAGTGTCTTGAGCTTGTAGATCTGCTATTTTAGCTATTTATGTGTAACACTGTATAGGGCATTAATTTACAAAGAAAATGTGTTCAGTATGAATTCGTTCAGTATGAATGATAACCTTCATTATAGGAAAAGGTTCACAACTGAAGATCAAATGAAGTGTGTAATGTGACTCAGGTGGTAGATGGGTGTAAATTATGTCCTGACCTACAGTATCTGTCCCCATCACCAGCCTATTTCACGCAAGGGTTGACCTCTTTTTAACCTCCTGCAGTCATTGCATTCAAGATATGATATAGGGCAAGTGCAAAAATATACGTCAAAGCCTAATACTCAACCTGTTCACCAAAGGAAAAGGGTATTTGCATTGTACGTTTCACCAAAACACTGATTTGTTGAATTTCTATGTTTCTGGACCAAAAAAATCCAGTTAGTTGCATATAAAAATCCATATCAAAAGTCTAATGTATACAATATGTTCCTATGTCTACGTATTGTATGTGCAATTCATTTTGACATTACTCAACATTTAATCATGATATGTGATCGTTTTCATTTCATTTTTTATTTCATGAGACGGATGGGCAGAACGAGAGGACCCGATGCATTGCAGAGTCTCACTAATGATAACATTTCTCAGCACAAAAACACAAAACTGCCATGGGGCTGATATCATAGACTGGTTGATATGCACTTGTTATGGCCAATGGCCATGATTTAATTTTCAAGAAGGCAAAATAGCCTTCAGGATGGAACATTCACCAGCACACCTGTCTTTGTTGATCCAGAAGTGGATGAAGTTGGCTCGGGAGTAGGCACTTTTTTCTATTCTTCCAGTTCCATCCTTTATCTAGAACCTTTATATTAAAACCTGAAACATACTGTACATAACAAATTAAGCCTTTTAGGCAATTGGTTCTCAAAGTGGGGTCCGGGGACCCCCAGGGGTCCTTGGGGGTGTACCAAGGGGTCCCTTGCAACGAGTTAATATGGAGTTACAATCATTTTAACCACTTGAACCATATTTTATACTTTGTCTATTCAAAAATAGCAGATATACAAGGTCATAGCGCGGAGAGTGCCGTGCTATGTAGAGCTGCTATTTTTGAAAAATCCTGGCACAAAAACATTGTTTGAGACCAGAGGTCCGCAGCCACAAAAAAAAAAGTTTGAGAACCACTGTTTTAGGCACCATATACATGAACAAAAGTGTGCAGATGATCTCCAGTGCTTTCCAGGTAATAAACTCAATGAAGCAATATCCCAGTTTTGCACCCTTGTTGACCACTTGACCTTGTTTATCTCATCACCGCAGTGCTTTTACTACTTGTAGACTTGCTGTGCATGCCTGAGCACAACAACTACTAAAGAAGAGGAGAGAAGATAGGGGAGGAAAGGAAATAAAGAAGAGAGGGCATGGGGCCCGGGGGGGTTACAGAAAACAGAGGGAGATATGAGAGAATAAAGAGGGGGAGGGAAGTGGTGAGGGAATGAGAGTAGAGAAGCGAGAGATGATGGATGATGAGAGTGGACGAAGATGGCCAAGGTGGTGAGAGGAATTAACAGCAGCTTAGCCGGAAGCAGACCACAGGGAGAAGGCACACAGTGTTCTGCAGGTTCAACTGGTGTCTTCTGGGTGCGTGTGTGCGTGCGTGCGTGCGTGCGTGCGTGCGTGCGTGCGTGCGTGCGTGCGTGCGTGCGTGCGCAGAAACAAACACTGCCACCAAATGTAGATTTCACTTGACCAAATCAACGGAATTGAGAAAAATTGCTTGTGCTGTTGTTAAACAGTCCACATAATTACGTATTCCAATTAGGTGAGTATAAGACAGAAAAATGCTCAACACTTCAAAAAAAGGGCATGTCCACAGAGGACCAGTGGAAGTACTTGAAAGCCATACTTGAGTTGAAGTACAGATCTTACTTGAAAGTGATAGTGCTTGTGAGGTTATTGTCTCCGCCAGGCCGAAGGCATGGTGGAGAGTATGTTTTCGTTCCCGTCCCGCTGTGTGTCCCCCCCCCCCTAGCCAAGCTAACATTGGTCAAGCTTCACGTGACAATATGTTGTCACCAATGCTTTTGATTGGCTAGAGGGACGCATGACGAAATAAAATCCTATAAATAGGTGTGTCACTTCCAAAGACTATTTATGTCTTTGGAAGTGAGGTAATCAATAGCTTAGACAGGATCATTCAGGAACAGTACTACAAACAGAGATCACAGCTGAGATCACACAATGCAACTAACTCTCATTACGCAAACTGAAGAAGCAGGAAATCATCATCTGAAACCTCATGAAGAAGCAAAGGCGCAACGCCGACAGCAGAAGGCCAAAGCTAAGAAAAGAAGAAACAAAGAGCAATTGAATCCCTAAATGACAAAAAACAAAGACGAGCCACAAATGCTGACAACATGACACAGCAAAGATTGCTACATTCTCTAGAAGAAAAAGTACAAGAGTCTGTAAAGAACATCGAAAGGAAAAGAAGGCACTGGTCACAGTATTCAATAGATTAAAGACAACATCAACGAGCACATTACACCAGTAAGAGGAGACGCTACAGATCACTTAAAGAACTAGAAGACGTTCAAGTTGATGAAGCTGGTGCCGCATTCTTTCTGACATCAAGAAGATGTCAGAAAGTGGACCCAAGGCCGAAGTCTCCGCCAGGCCGAAGGCATGGTGGAGAGTATGTTTTCACTTTGTCCGTCCGTCCGTGTGTGTGTGTCCGTCCTGTGAACACCTAACATTGGTCAAGCTTCACATGACATCACAATATGTAATATAAATAGGTAAGACAGAATTAATCAGGAACAGTTTTACCACCTCGCCTGGCGGAGACCTGTGCTCCGAGGAGCACATTTTCTAGTGTTACAGTATGTGTTTGTTGTGGTCATGTGCACTTATGCATATATGCACATGGTTATTTGTGTTACTTGGGGTTTTGCTTTTGTGCGTGTGGGTCTCAGATTTCTCAGATGATCTCTTTTATAAACAGCAAAGGTGTCATGCAGGCCAAAACTGCAAATCAATTAAAAATAATCAGCAAATTGGAATGGACAAGCAATCGATAAGGGAGAGAAATCTCTGACCCCAGGAAAATCAATGATTTTAATTGTGGTCCCAGACACACAACACTCACTTCTGCTAAATCAGTCCTCTCAGCATTCAAGCGCAGCTCATAATGAAACCCCCAGAGACATGAGGGGGACACTACTGCTTTAGATTAGCCTGGAAACCAGACAAATCTGCCAGTGCCAGAGATTCCAGACTAATATCTACGCAGTGATATGGGGTGGGTCATTCTGACCCACCCCATATATCCCGTAATTCCACACACTCTGCACTAGTTTTCACTCTGTTATCTAATGCCTGACAGATCAAAACATCCAATCGAGATGGAAAGAGAACCTGTGCATGGCTCTATCTGTATGGGGGAAAACACAAGTTGGTTATTCCCAGAAAAGGCTACGCACTTCACGTAAGCAGCGGCTCAAATCACATATCATAGCACAACGGGGTGCGAGCAAGAGACAGAGAGAGAGTAATTTATCTTTCCGTTCCCACCAAAATATACAGAGAGGCATAGTTATGAATGGGGATTAATCATGATTAATTAATGACTTATCTATGATTAATCTGATTAGAAATTGTAATCGCTTGACAGCCATATACTGTATATATATAAATGTGAATCAGCACATTTCATCAAACATGTTTTCAATAAACTACACAGGCTGTTCTTCTTTCTCTCCATGTTCTATTGCCTCACTGCAAATGCCATTTCAGCGCCTGCATGCTCACAGCAGTCCAGTTCTTATTGCTTTACAGATTGGTGATAGAGATCTGCCCCCCAGCATCAGTGCCTATAAAGCTCTTCACAGACACAGTATTTCAATGATCGCTTATATGGAACAAGCATACCTTTCACAATGAGGAATTATACATTATGGCCAATAAATAATGGCACAAACATAATCACGGTTATTTTGATCAATATGATCATTATTATTAACAAGATTAGCTCATTGACTTCATCATGCATGCATTTTTCGAAAGTTAAATACATAGATATATATCGCGTCCCCAAAATGTCTTCTGCCCGGTTCTCCTCAGTGGCTGGAGCAATTGATCTGCATTTGCACACAGCCATTGACCATTACCATGTGCACGGAACACTGAAGCCCATTTTTCGCTTTCCCCAAATGTCAGCTGTATATTAGCGTTTTTGTGTTCCCTGGCTCCCGGGTTGCCAAATCATGTGGGTGAAACAAGCACCGGTGTTGCAACATCCGTGAAACCATCCGTGAAACAAGCGGACCATGACGCGCGCGTGTGTGTGTGTGTGTTGGAACTGTTGCAGGTACCAAGTACTAAGTCACTTTTTATGCCTGATGTACTGTCTGTGCACAGCGCATAACCCAAACTGCACATACTTTGGGTGCTCATATCCCCCGACGGGTATGGTATGGTCTACTTTTATAAACTTTAGAAAAACTTGTCTTTCACAGTATGTAAAAATCTATGTAGTTAACAGTGGCATGAATGAATGAAAATTTCAGTCAGGATTTACAGTAATTCAGGTGACCCAGTGGTAAAGTACCTGCCCACCACCGTGGAATCTGGGGATTCGAATCCACGGCGGTGCATCCGGCTTTGTTGAGTGTCTATACGAACACAAGTGGCCCGTGTTTAGGGGAGGGAAGCCGGGCGAGGAGGGTGATATTTGTCACTGCACGTATACTTTCTGGGGTGGCACCTGTCAGCAGGGAGTGTTGGGCGGGAAGAGTAGGATGGAGGCTCTACATCCTCCTGGTGGAGGCTCTTCACTGGCAGGTGAGATATAAGGTAGTAAAACGATAGACAGTAAAAAAAATCACACCTGTGTGAAGGTAGCGGAATGGGGCGGCAGTGGCTCAGGGGTAGAGTGGCCGGGTAGAGTGAGCTGGAAAACCGCAAGGTTCCCAGTTCGATCCCGGGCTGGGGCGCTCCCCTAGAGTTAGTGTCGAAGTGTCCTTGAGCAAGACGCTGAACCCCTAATTGCTCCCGATGAGCAGGTTGGTGCCTTGCATGGTTTCCTCCGCCATCGGTGTATGAATGTGTGTGTGAATGGGTTAATGGCACGATCAATGTAAAGCGCTTCGGATAGAAGCGCTATATAAATGCACCATTTACCATTTAATATCTAATATATAATATCAATATTAGTTTATACCCCAGTTAATAACAATACAGAGGACGAACATAAGGATGGACATACACCTGGACATAGACACGGACATACGTACACACAGAGAAATACTAGAGAAACAATATTAAATCTCTGTAAATTTATTTCAAGGCTTCCAGTGGCACTAAATAGTGCCATTGGAAGCGAATCACCAAATACATTCCAAGGTAAGTGGCAAAAACTGATCTGTCATAGCTGATAGAGTGGGTACCTAAAAAATAAACTTTGTGTGTCCGTGTGTATACATGTGGTACCAGAAAGATATGTATGTGTTATGAAAAAATCTATACAATTTATAAGCCGTACCCAGAGTGTTTATGTTCCGGACTTTTACAGTTTATATAAACCATCTAATTTTGTATTCATGATATAATATTGATGTCATGAATAGTTCCCTTGCCTGACCAATCAGAACGTTGACGGGCCTGACCAATCAGAACCTTGACGGGCCTGACCAATCAGAACGTTGACGGACCTGACCAATCAGAACCTCGACGGGCCTGACCAATCAGAACGTTGACGGACCTGACCAATCAGAACCTCGACGGGCCTGACCAATCAGAACGTTGACGGACCTGACCAATCAGAACCTTGGCGGGCCTGACCAATCAGAACGTTGACGGACCTGACCAATCAGAACCTTGGCGAGCCTGACCAATCAGAACGTTGACGCAAAAGCCAGGTATAGAGGGCTAATATCCGCTCTATACCTAAAGGTATAGAGCGGCTAGCGCCGCTAAAAAATGGACAAAGGGAGCCCCATTGGTTTCTACAGACCGATTTGAAGCCACTTTTTCGGCAAAATCAAATCCGCCATCTTTGAACTTCCCGTCCCGAAAAGAAACCGGAAACGACTGCTGTTGGCTGTTGGCTGGCACCTTAAAAATGTATGGGACCATAATTTACTAAACGCATATACATATCATGGTAATTGAAAGTAGACTTTAAACTAGCGACTGAAAGCATAAAGTGTTTATGACAATGTTTATTAAAAGGTAATAAAATCCAGTGTAAAGTCTGGCCAAAAACCCATATGCTTGAATAGAGAGTTATTGTTTCTGCAAGCCAGCAGGGGGGAAATCATGGGTGAAATAGTGACATCTGCTGGGCCATTAATGGTAACTGTAGGCTTAGGAGAAGCACAATTAGCTGTTTTTGTGTTTATTCTAACTAGTGCAGGCCTAGTGTACTTTTGCACTTTTGTACTTAATTTTTAATACAGGCCGTGCATGAAAGGGTTCCTTGAAATGTAAACTCCATTATTTGCTCTATATCCGCATTTGCACAGTTGATATATGGGAGTTGGATGACTGTACACTTCAAAACAACATGGATAATATATATTTAAGACCATCACTTTATAGAATTGGATTTTAAACAATGGAACAGAAAGTTAAGAGCCAAACCATTTCAAACACCATTTACAGTATTTGTGGAAGGGGTGCGCTGGATTGAGAAGACAAGAGAAAACAAGGGCATCAATGTGAAACACAATGCAGCACAATATCATTGCAGTGTTAATTTTGTCGACTACAACTATGACGAAAATGTTAGGTGTCTGTAGTCAGTGTAGAAGAGATCCAGTAGAAATAAGCCAAGTCATTCCGAATTATATTCAAGCACGCAAGCTGAAGCTATTTTCAGGTAAGAAACCACCACTGACCTGTACTGATTATAGTGAAGTGAATTCTCTAATCAGTTGCTTATCTTGGTTGCTTATCTTGGTTCATAAATTAAAAGGTTGATTGACATGCTGATGAGTAAAGTTTTACTGTCCTTAAATTGAAACAAGTTTATACTAAAAAAAAGAATGCAGAGAGGGGGAATGTATCTCTCCATCCATGGGTTTCAAAGTTTGATCCTGGCCATCACTTACACAACTGATAAAGTCAAGTAATAGACGGCTCAATGTAGGAACCTTGTTTTGTTTTTTGTTTTTTTGCCGCTGCTGCTTGTGTTGTATGCTGTGTGCACTAATGTGATTCAAGCTGTTGTACTATTGCTGCCATTTTGGGACCCTGGCTCTGGAATTTACTGCTGATGTAAATCTACAGTTTGTATGCTGTGTTGTGTCTGCTGTTGAAGGTAGTGAGTTGTAACAGGGAACAGTATGTACGTGTGGATCTTGGTCACTTCAATTGTCCTATGAGTGAGTTTGCTATTTCCTTTTAAGTTCAAGCTAGAGGTTTGGGGATTTGACACAACAGCCATTCATTCCAAATGTTCATTTGGAATTGAAGACTTCTGTGTGTATGTTGGGTTGTGGCTGATGTTGAGGGTTGTGACAGGGTTGTTGTTGGCTATGTACAGTACTAACTGTAGGCCTATTCCTAAGCCATGTCTCTAATTGGTAGCCAAAATCATAATTGAAAACATCTGTGTTGTCCTCCTTATGAATCATAATTATCATCACTGATTGTGGATGGGAATTTATTTAAACATGTCTTTTGAACCAATGGCGCTGCTGCTGTGAAAACAGACAATAAGCTCATTTATCACTCCAAATAGTCTTAGATGTTAATTAGATGTGTGTGTGTGTGTGTGTGTGTGTGTGTGTGTGTGTGTGTGTGTGTGTGTGTGTGTGTGTGTGTGTGTGTGTGTGTGTGTGTGTGTGTGTGTGTGTGTGTGTGTGTGTGTGTGTGGACTCTTGGCTTTAGTAAACATCAAAGAGTTTTGGTGATTGGTGATTCCAAGTTCTGTGTCACTGTCACTGTTTAACTGTGCTTCATTATTGATAGCTCCAATTAGGACCCTAGGAGGCAGTGGCGACAGTCCTGGAGATCGCCAGCTGTGACCGTCTATAACGAATCGGTGCCATTTAAGATTGAACGTTTTCCATTGGGTGAATGCTGATAGACAGACTGGGCCACAGGCTTGCGGCACAGGGCCACTGGGGACTGTCAGATGATTTGCAGGCAGACAGCTACAGTGAAGCAGATGCTAATTAAAATGTTTAGGCTCAGACAAACAACCTGTTTACTGCTTAATTCATGGTCTTCAGTGGTCCGGGCCCCAGAGGACGAGACAGGCACATACTGTAACAATTTCAGCTGCCTTGGCTCGGCCTCGCTGCTTACAATCACTACGTCCAGGCAGCAAACGTGACTGCACGAACACAGGGCCCAAAATAGAACGCATGGAGGGACGCACAGGCATACTGGCATGAGGGGATGCATGTATGTACATGTTTGCACCAAGGGGATAGTATCCGGATTGTGAATTGAGGCTATATAGGAAGTGTGACAGTTCATATGAATGGCCTGTAGTCTCACTGTTTCACCGCTGTTGCACCCCTGCTGGTTGCAGAAGCAATTAGGCTCTATTCAAGCGGATGGGTTTATGGCCGAACCTTACACTTGATTTTATTACCTTAATAAACATTGTCATAAATACTATATTCTTCCATTCACTAGTTTAAAGTCTTCTTTCAATCACCATGTTATGCGTTTTGGTAAATTATGGTCCCATTCATTTTTAAATTAATGATAAAGTAGGGTATGTTTCTAGGGTTTCTACTGGTTCTACCAAGTGAAGACCCGCCCTCGCTGCGGTTTCAGCCAATAGCATTCATTTCTGTTTGCATTTCGGACTGGATATCAACTGGATATAGAAAGATGGCGAATTTGAAATAGCTGCAAAATAGGCTTCATTTACAGTCTGTAGAAACCAATGGTGTGACGGTGTCCATATATTTGTTTTGGTCTATGTTTTGCACTCACACACATAGCAAGGGGGAGACTTGTTCAGATACATGTCTCATAGAAATTGACCACTTAAACACCATATGCTGTTAAGCAAAGTCCCTCAGGGCTCTATACTAGTCACTTTTCTGTGTTTGATCTACATTACTGTACATATCTTGGCGGCGAATAACCGTTCTATAAGCTCACAATGCATTGCGTGTGTGGCGTATTGTGAGCTTGTAGATCGGCTATTTTCTGCAAAAGTTTTCCCCACAATATGGAATGGATGCTGGGGTTTAAGTGATTAAAGACTGCAAAGTGTTATTTTAATCCAGCGGTTTTACAATGTTATTGTAGGCTGGCCAGCTAAGCTGCAGGTCCCTCTTGTACTTCTGATTCTTCTCTTTTCTTCTTGTTGCCAGGAAATCTGCCTTCCAAATGCATGAAAATGAACAAAACTTAGTTGGCACACAGGTCCAGTCCTATGCCGAACTTCCTCAACTGGCAATGTGGGCCAATAGTCTTAATGGTGGTGCTAAATCAACTGTATAAAGTTAAAAACATTCATAACAAATCAGTGCTACACTTTCAGCAATTTTCAGGCCCAAGTAATAGGCCCTGAAATGTTCATATGCGTCGAGCTTATAGGAATTATCCCTCAGTCTTTTTTCTCCTCAACTGTAAAACAAATCAAACCATCTCCCACATTCTTTGCTCAGTTGACACCACACGGCATCGTCAGACTCTACTCCACACATGATCCAAAATGTTTCACTGTAAAAGTCACTGGATAAAGCTCCAATGTTCATGAAAAAATGAATAATTGAATTCAAAATGTTCATATCATGGTAGAATCAAGGAGAAGATAAAACATCCGCACACTGCTTGAAGCTCTAAAAACGTACTTTACTACTGGCGCCACTAATAAAGTAAGTTTTATCTTCTCCTTGATTCTTCCCTTGATGTCCAGCACCTGGCCTAAATACAGGCATAAGATGTGCACACAATCTCCTCTGTGAACATATCATGGTAGAGGCAGTGTGGCGAATTTCATATAGGCCTACTCGACGATTTTCCTAGATTGTGCTGATCAGAGCAATGGTCACCGAGTTATGGCCATTTGAAATGTTAGACACTGCTGTAACACTGCTTTAGTACCCTATATGTATGCAATTTAGTTTGGGTGTGAATATTGTCATGGCAGACCCCTGAACAGTGTTTGTGCCAAGTTTGGGGCGGATTGGAGCAACAGTGCGCCTGTGGCACCCAGGGGCCGGGCTAAACGTGACCCCTGGCATGGTTATTCTGATGGCAGATCCCTGACCAGTGTTTGTGCCAAGTTTGGTGCGGATCGGAGCAACGGTGCGCTGCATGTTACGTTTTTGACGTTCGTTCCACTGTAGACCCACCGTCGGTAGACCCTCTAGGCAATTTTAATATCGGATACAATATATCATGCTTTGTATCTCAAAACTGAATTTCTGAAAGCAATTTTGAATTCGATCATCATGTAACCAATTTCAGTAATAGTCTGAACATTCACCGGACTTTGGCCTCTGGGTGAAGCCAAACCTTGTTCAGGCACGGAAGTTCCAGCCCATTTCAAACTTGTATATGTTTATTCACTTCTGGAGTCAGCTTGCATAAATCCCTTTGATGATAGCCGGCAGAACATCTGCTGGAGAAATAAAAATAAACCTGGTGGGCACGAAAATGTGAGGCCAAACATAATGCTAATGGCATGTGACCTGTGTTGAAAACTTTGTCAGAAAATAATTGCTACAATGTGACCTATGTCCCTGCGCGAAGGTACAGCATGCTAAGAGAATGTTGGAAGTGATAAGCTGTAAATGTTATGTTGCCTGTGTCTGTACAGTATATGGTATACAGGTACTTTTACAAGTATAACGACTAGAATATTGGTCTGATTGGGCTATACTGTTTGAAATATACCCCCAAAGAATGAAAACAAGCTATTCTGATGCCAAAAATACCTTCCAGTGACCAGGCAGGTAGGAACTGCAATCACTTTCTGGCAGGAGGAAAACTGCTTTTTATGGCATATGTGGCCTTTTACAGGTATAACCACAGGTATATTGATCATATTGGGCTATAATGTTTGGAATATAATGCAATCACTTTCTGGCAGGAGGAAAACTTGTAACTTACACTTAATAGATTTTCAGGCCGCATCCAGTCCTATATTGCGCTGACCCGAGCAATGGTCACCAAGTTACCACTAGCTAATTTAAACTTCCATTTAAATTGGAAGTTGGTGGGACCACTCGCAAAGTTTGGAGACTGTAGCATGCTGGTAACTTGAGTTATAGCTGTTTAAACCGCAGCCACTAGGAACGCAGAGGGGGCGGGGCTTCAGCAATTACAGCCCGTCCAGTAAGACCACTTACCAAGTTTTAAGCCTTTAGCATTATGCTGGGAACTGAAGTTATGGCAGTTTAAACCCCAGCCAAAAGTAACACAGAGGGGGTGGGGCATCAGCAAATTACAGCCCGTTCCTTTTGGCAGTGTAAGACCACCCACCAAGTTTTGATTCTGTAGCATGCTGAGAACAGGAGTTGTGGCTGTTTAAACCCCAGCCAATAGGAACACAGAGGGGGCGGGTCATCATAAAATTACAGCCCGTCCCCATTAGCCGTGTAAGAGCACCCACCAAGTTTGGGCCCTTTAGCATGCTGGGAACTGGAGTTATGGCTGTTTAAACCCCAGCCAATAGGAACACAGAGGGGGCTGAGTAATAGTGCCCCAAAGGGGCCCCACACAGGGCCCCTGGTGTGGCTATTCTGATGGCAGACCCCTGACCAGTATTGGTGCCAAGTTTGGGATCGGATCGGAGCAACGGCGCCTCTCGTAGTTCCGGATGTTACGTTTGTGACGTTTGTCCACGGCCCACTGTCCACACCCTCTAGGCAAATTTAATATAGGATAATCACAGGAATATTGGTCTGATTGGGCTGTGTTGTTTGAAATACAATCCAAGAATTAAACCAAGCCAGGAAAATACCTTCCAGTGGTAGCAGCTGCAATCACTTTCTGGCAGGTGAAAAACTGCTTTTTATGGCATGTATGGCCTTTACAGGTATATTGGTCTGATTGGGCTATAATGTTTGAAATATAACCCCCAAGAATGAAACCAAGCCATTTTGAAATCAAGTCATTTTGAGGCAGTAACAACCTTTCCGTCACCAGCTTTTCATGCCATATGTTTCCACAGCTATTACATATGTATGGATAATGACAACACCTGGCAGTGACGTGGATAATTATTTAAAGTCCCTGTACACATGTGGCATGGTGTGGTTTAAATCTTCAGCGAAATCCTATCTGTTCAATTACTCTGTCAATTACTTCCACCCCCCCCCCCCCCTCCTAAAAAAAGCTTTACAGTAAGTTTTTCTTTTCTCCATCTTTGCCCTCATTTAGTATTCCATATCCTATGAATTATGCATACTTTTGATCCTCCAGAATTTGGGTAATCCATATACCCATGTGTTCCTACTACTGTGTGTCTTAAATAATTATCCACGTCACTGCCAGTTGGGGTTATTATCCTTATACCGTATATCGTCGCTGTCGGGCAGAAACCTTCTATTAGTGAGGGAGGTTAACAAAAAAATGTGGACACGGCTGACAAAAGCGCCAAATTTTTTCTACATGCTCTCCATCACCATAAGTTTCAGTTTGGAAGGGGAGCCACGTCATCAAGATGGCAGAAGGCGGCCATCTTGGGTTTCAAAGATGTCCACCATGTAATATCTATAAGTGCCAATATCTCGGCTTCAAAGCCACTTAGAAGGTCAATCTTGGTGTCAAAATATACATTTTCTGGGTCAAGGAACGCAATAAAGCGATTGAGAATACCACTAGATGTTTATTTGTGCCAAGATCAAATAAATATGGTAATTCTAGCAAAATATTTACATAATTTTCAACTCGGTTAGCAGTCAGACACATGGAGCATGAAGTGAATTGACATTCAAATTATCTGTGACATTGACAACTGCAAAGATCTGTGCAATTCCAGTGTGCCTTCTTGCATGAGCACCGTGCACCACAACCACGTTTACAACCGCACTTGACCAGTTCATTGCAGGCTTTTGACGCCATCGGTAGAATGCTCCACACAGGAAGCCAGACCTGGTTGTTGTCATCCAATGTCCATCCCCATCCTTCTGGACTGGGTGTCGGCTGCTGGGCCAGTTCAGACGTGGCCCAGATCCCAGACTGGTAGGCAACTCTCTTCACGTGTTGCAACAGTGAATCTTGCGTTGGTGGAATGTGTTCCATCGTTTTGTTCTTCTGGCAGAACAACTCTCGCCGTGCTTCATTGACAGATTCCAAATCACTTGTCTTATCATACATGATGACTGTGAAACGCTCAAGAAGCTGAAAGTGTTGGGCATCTATGGTCACTGAAGTGTATGGATTTTCTGCCATGTAGTTGAAGGCCTGGGTGACCTCAGGGTAGGACTTCCACGCCACCCATGCTGACTTCTTCCCTTTCCCACAGAATGCTGATGTTGTGTCACAGCCTGTGTAACAGTGGAAGATGGGAAGTGCTGTGGACTTGTCTTTGCCCAGAGCATGGCAGATGGTGTTTATATGAACATAGGTGTAGTTCTTGCCAGTGCCAAAAGCAACCCAGATGTCTGCAGCTGGATACTTGGTGAGCAGGGCATGGAACTTGCCGATGAGGATAACGACAACATCCGTATCCACAGTGCGTATCAAGCAGGTAGAACAGCCATGTTCCAGGGCATCAAGCAGGTGAATCACTATCCTGGTGTCGGCGTCTTCGTGGTTACATGGCAGCATGGAGTGGCTGGTGTCTGTGCCGACCACTGTGATGCCAGATGTGACGAAGACCAGCTTGCCCTCTGGCCAGGCGGTGGATGCAATCTTCCCAGAGAGAAAGGTAAAGAGTTCCTGCTTGTTTATAGGATCACGCAGGAAATCTGGCCAATTCCCCGGCAGCTTGTTCTGACCAGCCACCTTCCGTCGTATCCCTTTGCCTCGCTTCTCCCTTGTTGACTCTTTTATGCTGCTGGTGATGTAAGTATCCCAGACCACATCAACTCTTTTGGAGATCTCCAGGTGTTTCATGATGTGGGGAACAAAGACACAACTGGCATATTCGTCAAATGTGGTAATGTTGGTAGTGGACAGGAAGTGCACCACAGCAGCTCCATCGAGTACTTTGACATCAAACGTAGCTGGAGGTTCTTCTTGTGTCTTCTGTGTCAGAATATTTAGCAGATCTGACTTCTTTCCCAGACGTAGTTTCCCTCTGTCAGATAGAGAGGGAGGGTATGGGTGGTTTTCATGTTTAAAGAAGGTGCTCATGTTCCCCTCTCTGTGTTGCATGGCTATATACACACACACACACACACACACACACACACACACACACACACACACACACACACACACACACACACACACACACACACACACACACACACACACACACACACACTGAGACTGAGATGTTGTGCATAATCTAGCCGAAGCATGCATAATTGTGTACATATATTGCCAGAATTGACCAAATTATCTAATATTGGCTGAATTAGTCACTTATTGATATTCCCTATAGTTTTATTGCATTCGTTGTCCCAGAAAATGTATATTTTGACACCAAAATTGACCTTCTAAGTGGCTTGGAAGCTGAGATATTGGCTTTTATAGATATTGCATGATGGCCATCTTTGTAATCCAAGATGGCCGCCTTCTGTCATCTTGATGGTGTGGCTCCCCTTCCAAAATGAAACGTATGGTGATGGAGAACATGTAAAAAAAAAATGGCGCTTTTGTCAGCCGTGTCCACATTTTTCAAAAAACTGGCCTTAAGCTGCCTAGCTATATCTCCATATTCCTAGTTTTTGTTTTCACAAATTACTGCCCCATTTCATCATACAACATTGCTGTGTGAAAGTAGAGAAAATAGCTGATCTACAAGCTCACAATGTGTCGCATCATCGCAACACGTTGTGAGCTTTAAGATCAGCTATTTTTGCTATTACAAAAAAAATGTGATAGTGAAAGGGAAAGTGGTTAAGTCTGTCTGATTGATTGAATATTTTATCGACATCATTAAGTACAGCAGTGCAACATTAAAAACGGCAAAGTAACGGTTTGGGACATACAAGGTTTCCACGCAATAGTGACGAAATGTAAAATGAAGCTCTCTCTCCACTCAGAGAACAATGGTTACAAAGTAACCGGGCGTTCTAGGGCAGTGTGATGACAGCATGATAGCTGCTGGAGGTTACCCAGTTTTTAGAGGTGTTTTTTTGGAGTTTCACAGTGCTGAGTCAGCAGAGTCCTTGACTGAATCTCGCTTTGCGTGCGTGTCTTTCTCACTATGTCTCTGTCCCTCGTACCTACCATTTCATTTCCACACCCAACACATACCACACACACGCATGTGCACACGTGTGTACACAAACAAACAAACACACACACACACACACACACACACACACACACACACACACACACACACACACACACACACACACACACACACACACACACACACACACACACACACACACACACACACACACACACAGGATGGATGACAGTACATGCATCTGCTTTAGGAATGTACTGTATACATGCACCAGTGCAATTTACGTGCGTTTCACATAAGTGTGTGCGTACGTGCATTTGTGTGTGCTGGGCACAAAGTTCACTGTGTAATGAGTGAAGGCATGCACATAGGCACAGCTTATTGCAGTGAATATGAAAAGATGACGAGGCAATGTCATTAAAAACAATTTCACCTCATTTCTCTTTCTGCATACAGTAACAAATAAACTGCGTATATAAGGACGCTTTAATTTCGCCCAAGCATGAGAGGGGGAGTGTGTGTGTGTGCGTGTGTGTGTGTGTGTGTGTGTGTGTGTGTGTGTGTGTGTGTGTGTGTGTGTGTGTGTGTGTGTGTGTGTGTGTGTGTGTGTGTGTGTGTGTGTGTGTGTGTGTGTGTGTGTGTAATATCTTCCTGGCTCAGTGTCCTCTGCAGCTCAGCACAGAGCAAAACAGCAATTAAAGCAGCATCATGCTCTCTCTGTCAACCCACCGCCCATACGAACAGCCAATGGGGGGTGGGGGGGGGGGGGGGGGGGACTCAAATTGTGAGCATATAGCTTTGTTAGGAATATGACTTTGCCAATTAGGTCAGTGTTGGAGACTGTGCAAACAGCAGAGCCCCACTGGCTTGAAGGTCCGCTAGCGTCTAATTAAGTTCAAACAGTTCGGCAGCAACACTTCTACATATGCCATAGTTAAAGGGGCATTGCCACTAATTCTTGCAGCACATAGTCGCCACATATGTACTTTATTGTGAGATTGAAGGACAGTCAAAGTACGTAAAAAGAAACAAGATGTGGATGTCGGACTCCATGTGGCCACTCTATGATATTAGTCATCTTTGATGGATAACTCCATATTTGGGCAATATTTCAGCCTGATCAAACTGCCATTTACTTCCATTATTAAATTGAAGTTAATTATTTCGACAACAAAAAAGAAGAAAGAAAGCAGTGGTAGTATGTACAATAAATCTGGAGGTGATAGGTCCAGCAGTTTGAGAGATTAGCCCCGGACAACCACAGACAGAGACAGCTCTGCCTCCTACAGAGCTACGCGGTAAAACATTTTAAGGGGATTGGAACTGGAGGATGCATCTGACAGATGACCAGTCTTCCGCATAGGACGCGCATGAGTGACAAGTGCCCTTGATATCAATGGCGAGTTGTTTGTCACTTGCCAGACTCGTTGCGCTCTGGTGTCGCAGTGAGTGCAGCGTGTCTGCCGTTGTGCTCAAAGTTCAACCAAATTCAACTTTGACCCCTCCAGTCACTGACCTTTCAACTCCTATCTAAGGGTAGGTCGAGGCCTACCCTTAGATAATATTTCAACAGGATATCCTCCCAAAGTTGTAGCTTAGTCACATAATATATATAGATTCTGTAAGATTCAAAGTACTTATATGGACCCTACAAACAAACTGGCACTAAAGATATTTTGCCACCTTATGTGATACCACATGCTGGTCTGGCCCGTGGACTAATAGGCTAGTATAAACACAGATGCCTTGTATAAAGTAGCATATATCCTGTTTTTGCAAGATAAAATGTTATTGTCATATCACAGTCTACAGGTTTAAAGAGGGTGACATTTGTGCAAGTTACATTTTTTGGTTAATTTCAGAAAGAAGAAAAGAAAAAAGAGGGGAGATGGGGGGCAAGGGAAAATAAATTATAAAATCAGACAGTTAAAGAAAAAAGTTTTTTTTTTAAATCAAAGAGAAACAAAAATAAAAAGATCTACAGATATACACATAGCATAGACTAGCAGGTACAGTACATGAGGTTAGACATAAGGTGCGACACATTCAGTAGGTCCACATTAGCAGCAGGTACGTACATGAGTTTTAGACATAAGGTGCGAAAATAATATCAAGGCATTGTCAGGTTCACATACTGTATTATGGCAGCTGACCACATACGTAGGTCGACAACTTTCACAGGAAAAAAATCTGCAAAACTCTGCCACTCTCCTTTGTTCATCGTAAGCTGTTGCCACTCAATGCCATTTGACAGTTGGTCATCATGAGTCATTCACTACTTGTCTCACCTTAGCCTTGAGGCTTAGTTAATTGTACTAGAGCGGTGCAGCCGGATGTCTGTGACTGTCTGTGACTGAATAATTGATCAATTTTATGGGTGTATGAAAGCGTCCCGCAGCACAGAGCTTAGACATGGATTCAGATTCAGGAGTAGTGTTCCCCTCTCCACCTGCTAATGGTTGCACGGTGTACTGTGGAAGAGAACCAGCAGGAAGATCCAGGAACAATTTGGATGCCATGCTTTCCATTACAGTCGGCCCGTAGTGGAGTAAAGTATATACTCAACTAAATACTCAAGTATTCAAAAGTACAAATTACGAAGTATTTCTTTTTAACATCAATGAAATTCTGTATTGAAATTTAGAACACCCCCCACCCCCAAAAAAACTAAACAAAATATAAGACATTTTCAAAAATAGTCATAAGAGTATATCTACAAGCTCACAACGCATTGTGAGCTTGTAGATTGGCTATTGCCACTATATCTGAAATGGAAATGAGTGGTTAATTCATAATTTATTTTTGTAGGTTTGTCCCTTCCTATAAATGTAATGTAGTCAAAAGTACAATATTTATATTTGAAATGTAGCCGAGTGAAAGTCAAGTGGTTGCAAAAAAAATGTATAATAAAAAATACTCGAATATTTAAAAAAGTACAGTAGTCAAGTAAATATACTTAGTCACTGCATTGTCCACCACTGCAGTCTGCATTCTCGTGGGGGGAGATGCGAATGCAGCCCTGTGCTTGTCTCTCACTGAAAAAAAAAGAAGCTTGTTCCATTATGGGATGGGCGAGAACCAGGCAGGCGTGCAAACAGAAACACAATATATTATGATGACTTGATAACCACAAGTGGGCAAAATGTGGGAGATGTTTCCGTCTGTTTAGTGTAGATTAAGCCCTTGCTTTGTCTTTTTTTTCCTCCCCTATTTTACACAAACAATGCAATCACATCCCATAGCAACATAAAAGCCTCAGAATGAGCAATATTTCTTGCAGAAATGCATTTTCTTGTTTTTGAACAGGGTGTTCATCAAAGGATATCTGCAGTGTAGTGACACACGACTATTGGCTAGAACAGGATGTTTTGCTTCCATGTGCTTCAGGTCTCATGCTGCAGTGAACTCCCACAGTACCTGTTTTACTTTATGCGCGTACACCCCCCCCCCTCTCTCTCTCTGTATATGTGTGTGTGTGTGTGTGTGTGTGTGTGTGTGTGTGTGTGTGTGTGTGTGTGTGTGTGTGTGTCGTTCATCATGGCTGTGGCAGTGTAGTTGTGGAGAGCTGTAGACAGTCAGTGGTGTAATGGATGGTTGATTAGGAGGGCTGGGGAGGAGGCTGCATATTATTCACTGCCACCGGGTGACAGGGGGCCAGGCTTTATGGACGGTGTTGAGGGACCGCATGGCAGCCTCCCCATGAAAATATGCCCTGCTACTGGTGCTAGGCGGAAAGTTCATGGCTTCTCCATTTGCCCTTCTGCCTTTTTGACATTTAGGCATGGATTCTTGTGTCCAGTACTGGTTATAATAATACCAAGGAAAGATAGATGTGTCATTGCCAACTAAAGCCTAATTTATGCTCCATCGCACAATGGCGTTGCACGCTGAAAATAGCAGACCTCCAAGCTCATAATGTGTTGTGTCCTCGACTCATTGTGAGCATGTAGGTAAACTATTTTTGCCACGTGACACGGGCTTAAAGGACGACTTCTCCCATTTTCAACTTATCTTCATATAATTGGTCCTCGCTAATGCTCATGATAATAATGGTACCATTTTATTTACTCACTCTGTGTCTCAGAGGAGGGCTGTGGACAGTTAAGAAACCCACCGCCTACCAGTGACATCAGGGTTGGTCTTTTCAAACAAGATTTAAAATGCGTCATTACATTTCTTTATTAATGCGAGAATAATGGCTTCTATTTCAGCATGCAACCTTTCCAGGAATAGAAAGCCTGCAGTTTTTGTTTAAAAGCCTGCAGTTTCTGTTAGCTTGGATTCCCCATCGATGATGTCACTGGTAGGCGGGTTTCTGAACTGTCCACAGCCCTCCTCTGAGACACAGACATCGGTCACCGGGTAGACAGAAATGGTGCCATATTATCATGAGCATTAGTGAGGACCAATTGAAGATAGGTTGAAAATGTGTGAAGTCACCCTTTAATTACTAGGGTATAACTATTCAAATGGCAGAGAAATTGTGTTGGATTGACCATGACTGTATGGCTGTTTGATTTCACTACCTTAAAGAGGTTGCACCTGAATGTGAGTCTGTGCAGCATTTATCTGTGTCATTCACAGAGAAATGCTGGCTAGCTGAAAAGTGCCACCTGAACCTCACAGCATAAAGTTATTTGTCATGTCAAAGCACCCGTCCTTAACTCATGTCTGAGCATCATTGCAAGGAAAAGAGACCCAACATGTGCAAAGGAATAGATTTATAACCCATTTGTGAATTTCCATGGCCAATCTTCCATGTCATTGCGGGAAGAAGATCAACTACAGTACTTGAGTTTGCAAAAAACATTTGTTTGAGATAGCATCTCTGCTGTCCTTCTGGACCAAGATCAAGGCTTAGTATGCTGAGTATCCCTGAAATGAATGGAGACGTTCCTTTCATTTCCCACGTCCTATTTCTGCAGGTTTTCCGCAATGACGGCATGAGTCCCTGGACATAATGATGAACACTCTTCAG
Source organism: Gymnoscopelus microlampas (assembly GCF_963454915.1). Classification (NCBI taxonomy): domain Eukaryota; kingdom Metazoa; phylum Chordata; class Actinopteri; order Myctophiformes; family Myctophidae; genus Gymnoscopelus; species Gymnoscopelus microlampas. Next base: position 16,087,823 of record NC_139959.1, on the reverse strand, counting down.
GTAGATAGACTTTACGTGATCAGCTGACGTGATCAATAGTGGCCTGTGAAATAATAGAAAGGAGAAAATAACAAATGTATGCATTATTTTCACATTTACACACGGAAATCAGTTCTAATGTTAAGGTGAACAAAAGTATTTCAAGATTCTGAATCTCATTTTTGACTGAAAACTAATAAATCCAGTTGTGTGCTGCTGCTCGATGACCATCGAGCTGCTATGTTGATCTCATATTTATAGAAATAACAACCTACCAACTGTATTGAGTTGGGGTGTTCTCGGACACCCCTGGTCCAATTGGCGTCAAACGTTGCACTATACTCCCAAGGAAAATAGATACTCCACCCCAAATATTTCATTACGGGGCCAGAGCTCAGCTCTGGACCTGTTTTGTTATTGGCAGTATTCTGTCACTTCTTCTGCCACTTTTCGCAGTTCTGGCTGAACCGTGCAGTCGCTTTTTACGAAACTCGGCCATATGGTAGATGGTCATGAAAAACTATCAAGAAATAATTCTCACAATCTTTCGTCCAAAGGTGGCGCTATAGCACTCAATTGAAAATGGTAACTTTGAACAGGTACAACTCATGCCCTGTTTGACCTACAGCCATGAAACTTGGATACACATATGTGTCTCCTCATGCTGAACAACTTTCACCCTCTGACTTTTGACCTCTGACCTTTAGATCTCCCACCATTTTGAATTATATGAAAAACAGTCATTGGCTCCTAACTTCTGCATTTTTTCACTTTTGTAGGACATTTTTGGAATTTTTTGTAGGCAGAGGTCCAAAGTTGAAGTGTTAAATGTTTCGTGCAGATTGCTCAAAAATCCCAGGAGGAGATAGATTTTAACTATTACAGTTTTATGAAAATTATTCATCTGCACCTAAAACATACATGCAGACTCACATTTCTTTGAAACTTTGCAGAAATGTACAGGGTCATTCCAAATATCACTGAAACCAATCTTACTCCAATTGGCCAAAGGGGGGCGCTATAGCAATTCTTTGAAAATGCAAACTTTAAACAGGCATAAGTCATGCCTCGTTTGGCCGAAAGTCGTGAAACTTGCTTACACTTGTGCCTTGACTCATGAGGAACACATGTATCGCTTTGATCAGTAAGCTCCGCCCTTAGATTGTCCGCAATTTTGAGCAGTTTGAAAAATACTTGTTTTTGGCAATTCTGGCTTAACCGTGCATACGCTTTTTACGAAACTCGGCCATATGGTAGATGCACATGAAAAACTATCAAGAAATAATTCTCACACTCATTCGTCAAAGGGTGGCGCTATAGCACTCAATTGAAAGTGCCAACTTTGAACAGGTACAACTCATGCCCTGTTTGACCTACAACCATGAAACTTTGATACACACATGCGTCTCTTCATGCCCGACAACTTTCGTGGTCTGACTTTTGACCTCTGACCTTTAGATCGCCCACCATTTTGAATTATATGAAAAACAGCCATTGGCTCATAACTTCTGCATTTTTTCACTTATGGAAAATCCGCCGCTTTTGTTTTGTCGGCAAAGGTCCTAAGTTCATGTGTAAAATGTTTCGTGCAGATTACTCAAAAATCCCAGGAGGAAATAGATTTTAACTATTGCAGTTTTATGAAAATTATTCATCTGCCCCTAACACATACATGCAAGACTCACATTTCTTTGAAACGTTGCAGTAATGTAGAGAGTCATTCCAAATATCACTGAAACCAATCTCACTCCAATTGGCCAAAGGGGGGCGCTATAGCAATTTTTTGAAAATGCAAACTTTAAACAGGCAAAAGTCATGCCTCGTTTGGCCGAAAGTCGTGAAACTTGCTTACACTTGTGCCTTGACTCATGAGGAACACATCTATCGCTTTGACCAGTAAACTCCGCCCTTAGATTGTCCGCAATTTTGAGCAGTTTGAAAAACACTTAAACCCAGGATTTTTCAGCTATTTGCGTGAAACTGTATCATCTGTGTGATCTCCTTTTTCACAGTTCCTTGTCTGTTGGTCCAATGGCGTCTCCCTTAAATGAGTGCCTCACAATCTCAAGGTCGCCAGTTCAAGCCTCACTTGATGCAGACTTCATTTAAGTTGAATTGCAAACAACATGACTGTATCAATGAAAGATAACCTGAAATGCTTATTTGAGAGTACGCTTTTTCAATGTATGACATACTTCATTCTGAAAATAGCCGATCTACAATCTCAAAACTTTTCAGATAGCAACGTGTTTCTGAGCTTGTAGATCAGCTGCTTTCACTGTTTTCGGTTGCGAGGAGACATACAATTTCTCTATTGGTAAATGGTTTGTGAACGAGTGATCTTAGTGTTGGCTTGGTTCATGACAGAAGGCAAGAGTTTATGATCTTCAACAGACAACATCAGCCTGGACAAAGCTATAGCACTATAGGTAAT
>NC_139959.1:16080410-16082910 GCF_963454915.1 Gymnoscopelus microlampas | reverse complement strand
TGTGTGTGTGTGTGTGTGTGTGCGCGCGTCTGTCTATTCCCCTCCATGCCAGTCTCAAGGCCACGTTATTAGAATAAGAGGGGTGTAATTAGTGAGTTCATGCATATTAATCAATGTGCTACATCTCCAGACCTGACTGCCTTGGAGAACAGCACTCTACTCTACTGCTGTCCGGAAGATTGTGCATATTGCCCACAAAGGACCTGGGGGGGTTTAGCTACCTAAATTAGTGTTTAGCGTGTGGAGATCTTTGGGTTTGTAGAGCTGCTAGTGGCAAGGCTCTGATGATGGCAACCGGTCGGTCGAATCAATCAATCAATCAATACTCCCCGGAGGATGAACTGGTGAGCACAGGGATCCTCGTGGAAAGTAACTAAGTACATTTACTCAAGTACTGTACTAAAGTACAGTTTTGAGGTATCTTTGTCTCGGCCTGGCGAGAGTATGTTTTGCACCCTGTCCGTCCGTCCGTCAGTCCGTCATTCTGTCTGTGTACAGCTAACTTCCGGCACCGTTGGCTTGATCGGAGCGAAACTGAGCACACACACTCCCTGGATGCCAATTCAGAACGAACCTCTGGCCCAAACTTTTCACGCGGGCCAGTTATAGCGCCACTAGGAGGCCGCTTTTTGCAAAACACATTTTTTGACAGTACTCCTACAGATTTGGTCCAAACATCATGCAAATCGGTACACAGTATCTCTATAGTCATTAAACAAAACAGGTCTTCAAAACGTTGTATGTGCACTCCCTAGAGGCCAAGGAAAAACCTTTGCCCTGCATTTTTCACATCTGCCTTTTATAGGGCCACCAGGAGGCCGACTTATGTAAAACACATTTTTGGATATTACTCCTTCAGGTTTTATCCCAATTTCACGCAAATCGGTACACATGATCTCTATAGTCATGTGATCTGTTTGATTTTTCATATTACATCCTGATTGTCTAAAATTGACATCTAAAGTTTGCAGGAGTGACCCGTTTGGAACAAAATGCCGCAAATCATGAATGCAGCGTCAGATTGCGGTGAAACTTTGCACGCACATTCGCACTACGTTGAGGAACAAATGCCACACTTTCAACATTGACCTATTATAGTGCCACCCGGAGGCCGATTTTTGCTAAACATTTTTTTATATTACTCCTACAAATGTTGTCCAAACAGATTTGCGTGATGCAAATCGGTACATATTCTCTCTTTAGTGATCAAGACGGATCTGTTCCATCCGTCCGATTTTTCACATTCCAGCCTGATTGGTGAATTCCCAACATTGCTGGCCCACAATAACCTACCTGACCTGGCGGAGACCTGTGCTCCGAAGAGCACTTTTTCTAGTTTACTTTCAAATTTAATTTCTCAATACTTTATGCTTTATACACATCAGCCACACCTTTGGCCTGGCGGATACAATTAGTAGAAAATAGAGAGATTGAACCCAACTGTAGAGGACTCAAAGGCACACACATCGTATTACATGTGGAACAGATAACAGAGGAGGCTATTATTCTGCAAAGCTATGGCAGATGTGTCATCCCTCTCGATTATAATTTGCGTTTCATCTGGATTGAATAAAAATCTTTTTTTCTTTCATGTCTGAATGCTTCCATCTACCAGGCCCTCCCATCCTATCCTGGACTGATCTGACAACTCAGATGCCATCTACAGCAAGGGTTGGAGCAAGCTGTTGTTTCTGAGGAGGCTCAGCTCCTTCGGTGTGTGCAAAATGATATCTATCTATCCATCCATCCACCCACCCGCCCCCAAAATATACTTGTGTATCACATGACTCTAGAGATTATTTGTAGTGATTTGTGTGTTTAGGAGCAGTGGCAAAATGTGTGTTTTGCAGAAAATGCTAAATGACGGATAATCTAGTTAGGCAGAATTATGTGTAGGAGCGGCCTGGTATAGCGCCACTATGAATGTTTTGCTGTGTTTTGCTGTGTCATATGCTTATGCCACAGCATTTCTTCTATGATAAGTTAGAAGATGCTATTATGTCACCTAAAGCGCCCCAGACATCCCCAGAATTATTCAAATTGGTTCACGTTCCATCTGCACGCCAACTATTCTTGAGAAAAACCTGAATATATTGACCCAGAATTCTTGTAATTTGGGACAGAGGAGAAAGCTATGAAGTAAATTAGGTTTTGCAGAGGGTTTGCTGATGTGTGGAATTCACCAGCTAATCAGAGCTATATTACAGTATCAGCTCATGTTATGACACATGAATGGGAAATGAAAAGTTGTGTCCTTTTCCATGCTAAATATTGTATCATGGACTTGAGTTTTTGGTATCGTTGCACCCCGAGTTAATGCTCGGAGACCTCGGGAAGGCAACCATATCAAAGACAAATTATTGAGGCCAGAGGCACAGCAGTAATTAACATGCACACGGGCACACATACTGTACACATACTGTACACACACACACACACACACAAAGGCCGGAGACGGAGATCATGTCTTCGCGTCTGTGTGTGTCTGTGTGTATGGACA
>NC_139959.1:16027212-16080210 GCF_963454915.1 Gymnoscopelus microlampas | reverse complement strand
TGACAGCTAATCTTGCAAACCACTGGACCGATCAGCACCAGTTTTTGTGCACCCTGCCTGTACACCATGGAAGTCAGTCCACACCAAATGTTTCAACTCGATCTCATGGCGGCGATATATCAGTTCACTTTAAAGTTTGCGGGAGGGGCCTATCTTTCCAAAATATGGCAAAAACCGAGGGGCCTCTGCTGCTCTGTTGAGTGCGCCACAGCACTTTCATCCTGCACATAGGGGGTGCCACAAATGTAGTAGGAATGTATTTCTGTACACTTTATTTTCCCCAGAGCCTGATGGCTGCAACCCATGACTTACACAGCCCTGGGTAGGCCACCAGGCCTGATGCGCGCCTTTCTAGTTTGTCCTTGTTTTGTGCATATTTAGCATTATACACCTGCTCCAACTGCTTGTTGGTATATTTCTGAACACTGATTTATTGCTCCGTGTCACTCTACATAATGTGCATGCAACTACAGTATGTCCCCAAAGTTTTGTTTGTGTGTCAACCAACTCTGCATGATACCGTATGCCCAATAAATTTTTGCCATATACATAGTGAGCTGTAAGGATCCATTTAACCCTCTCGAGTTAAATTACACATTTATTTGATCAGTGATGGAAAGTAAAGTACATTTAGTCAAGTACTGTACAATGTTGAGATACTTGAGTAATTCCATTTCATTCTACTTTATACTTCCACTCCACTACATTTGAGAAGGAAATACTGTAGTTTTTACTCCACTGCATGTATTAGACAGCTTTGCTTACTATTTACTTTTCAGATGAAGATTGGACACATTGGATAACAAACGTTTACAACTCAGTACAACATTTTGTTAAAGATTAATCCAGTCGTTTCTAACATTTTAGCCTTGCATGCATTGTTCATGATTTCAGGCATTTTGTTCAAAACGGAGCACTCCTGCAAACTTAGGAAGCCATTCTTAGCCAATCATGGATGGAATATTAAAAATCTGAAAGACCTGTTTCGTTTAATGACTATAGAGATACTGTGTACCGATTTGCGTGACGTTTGGACAAGATCTGTAGGAGTACTGTAAAAAAATGTGTTTAGCAAAAAGAGGCCTCCTGGTGGCGCTATAACAGGCCCATTCAGAGGTTCTGAATTAGCATCCAGGGAGTGTGTGTGCACAGTTTGGCTGCGATCAAGCCAACGGAGCCGGAGATTAGCTGTTCACAGACGGACGGACGGACACACACACGGACGGACGGACGGACGGACGGACAGACAGGGTACAAAACATACTCTCTTGCCACGCCTTTCGGCCTGGCGGAGACAATTATGTTTTCCTCCACATTAGGCCTTTGAAAACCTTTGACATTTATTGATTTATCTTTATCGACACCTGTGGTGTCTCGCCTCCACGCCAAGTGCTTCAGGACATTGAGTGGCCTTGAGTGGGCAATTTGACCTGCTGTGGTACACGGAAGTCTAACCTGCCAGCTGTCTAGAACTGTGTGTGCGTGTGTAGGGGTTTAGGGGTGTGTGTGTGTGGCCATTCAGAGGTTCTGAATTGGCATCCAGGGAGTGTGTGCGCACAGTTTGGCTGCGAACAAGCCAGCGGTGCCGGAGATTAGCTGTTCACAGACGGACGGACACACACACGGACAGGGTACAAAACATACTCTCTTGCCACGCCTTTCGGCCTGGCGGATACAATTATGTTTTCCTCCACATTAGGCCTTTGAAAACCTTTGACATTTATTGATTTATTTTGATCGACACCTGTGGTGTCTCGCCTCCACGCCAAGTGCTTCAGGACATTGAGTGGCCTTGAGTGGGCAATTTGACCTGCTGTGGTACACGGAAGTCTAACCTGCCAGCTGTCTAGAACTGTGTGTGTGTGTGTGTGTGTGTGTGTGTGTGTGTGTGTGTGTGTGTGTGTGTGTGTGTGTGTGTGTGTGTGTGTGTGTAGGTGTGTAGACTATTGATGACCTCTGCTTTGTGGTGTATTTTGTTAATTGTACAGTATTTAAAGCTGACACGTTGTCAATGAACTTTCAGTAATCCCTCTATCAACTCAAGAATTGGTGAGAATTCATGTCAATTCCACCCATCCCCGCAATAAATGCAAAAGCTTTCAATTTTGTCTAGTTCCCATGAATATTGCCACATAAGTTGATGAAATCTCGTGTCAACATACACACTTCCTGGTAGGTTGCTCTGAAGAAAACAAGATGAGTTGTTCAGAGAGCAGAGACAGGCAGAAACCTTATTCACCATATTTTATCTTTTTATGTTTTTGTTTTGTTTAGTTTTTGGTTAAAAAAAAAACTGTAATTGTTTGAAAAGTTATGGATGTTTATTCTCAGTGGAATGATCTAGCCCCTACTAGCCCCTACATGTAAACAAGTTTCATAATGTTATGATCATGACCCTCAGGCTATGGTATCTAAACTCAGCACACACACACACACACACACACACACACACACACACACACACACACACACACACACACACACACACACACACACACACACACACACACACACACACACACACACACACACACACACACACACACACACACACAATTGCATTGACAAGGAGGGAGAAGAGGAACTGAATGAATCAAGAAAATGTGAGTCATAAGTGGAGCTGCTTGATGAGTCACCATTTTAGATAGAAGCAGGAATTCATGAATTCATTACACACTAAAGTCCCCAGAGCTCCTTAAGTGTGCGTAGCCTGTAGTTGCAGGAGTCATAACCCTCTCGATAAGTATCGTTCAAAGAAAATGACATAGACCATTTCACAGAATAATTTCATTTTTTGAAGACCACATCAACAACTAGAAAAAGTACTCCTCGGAGCACAGGTCTCCACCAGGTCAGGTACGTTATTGTGGCCTCCTGGTGGCGCTATAATAGGCCAATGTGTAAGGGGTGTCATTTTTTCTTAGGCTTTTCACTGCAATCAGACACTACATTCATGATTTGAGGCTTTTGTTCCAAAAATGTGTTTTGCTAAGATTAGACCTGCTGGTGGCGCTATAACAGGCCAATGTGAAAAGGGTGCCATTTCTTCCTCGGCCTAGTGGGAATGTGTGTGTGAAATTTCCCGGAAATCACAAGCTGCGTTCATGATTTGAGGCATTTTGTTCAAAACGGACCAATCCTGCAAACTTTGGAAGCCAACCTTAGCCAATGAGGATGGAATATGGAAAATCGGACAGATCCGTGTTGATCACATGACTATAGAGATAATGTGTACCGATTTGCTTGACGTTTGGATAAAATCTGTAGGAGTAAATGGGTTTTGCACAAATCGGCCTCCTGGCTATAACGGGGCTATGTGAAAAATTTGGGGCAGAGGTTCTGAATTGGCATCCAGGGAGTGTGTGTGCAGACTGTGCACAGTTTCGGAGCGAGCGGGCCAACAGTGTCGGAGATTAGCTGTTCACAGACGGACACACGGACGGACGGACGGACGGACAGACGGACGGACGGGGGGTAAAACATACTCTCTCGCCATGCCTTCGGCCTGGCGGAGACAATAAAAGAATACGCCCGCACGCTGCCAAACTGCACGGTACAGGAACACATTTATTGAGAGAGAAGCAACATTTCGATCTCTGATCAGTGTCTGATTCAGGCATATTTTTGTTGAAGACCAAAAGGGTTGTGCAAGAATAAATTAGCCTCAACAGTTTTGTGGTTCAAGTGCCCCTCAATTCTGGAGCACATTAGTTAGATGACGTTTAGTTGTGATATCACTAAATCCGTGGTACTGTATGTTTATTGTCTTTGCCAGGCCGATAGGACGATCTACTCGTGTGTCCGTCTGAGTGTCTGTACAGCTAATCTTGGACAGCACAGATCGACGTCAAACTTTGCATACACCAAGGAATTCATACCTCAAATGCTTCAAATCGGCCTCATGGTAGTGCCATAGCAATCCGCTTTACGTTTTGGTCGTACATTCAAGATTCTTTGCCCCTGGCTTCCTTGGATGATTATGCAACCATATAGGCCCTGCCCATTTCGGATGGACAGGGCCACACATTGAGGGGCCTCTAAACAATGCAAAGCGAAAAGCGATTTCACTTAGACCCATTTAGGTGCCACAAATGTCAATATTTGTTGCAGAAACATGACAAAAACACCCTATTTAATAAATAACTAAATAAATAGCCAATCTACGAGCTCACAACGGGTCTCATCGACGAATCGTGACCTTGTAGATTGGCTATTTTTCACTATTTTATACTTTGCTTTTTGGGGACATTTTCAAATTTTCAATAGTGCATCGATATTAAAAAGAAAATTTACTGTGTCATGTCATGTAATTTTATTACATTTTTATTGATTTTTCATACAGAGAAATAAACGTTTCAAGTACAAAAATCATCATCATAGAACTCAGTATCCCCCACCCTTCTCCCTTTTCCCACTCTCCCTCCCCCAATCCCTTCCCATCCCGCCCTCCCTCCACCACTCCATCAGTCAAGCATCACACAACTCATCCACTGCATCACCGAGTCAGCAGGTCTTTCAGATCTACTATCAGGTTTGTCCACAGTGACATTGTGCTCTGTTGAGCATGGTTAATCCTTGCCGACGACAATTCCAGATAGGCAATGTCCAAGAAGCTCCTTAGCCTGTGTTTTGGACAAGTCATGTGGAGGTTTGCAGCGTTGGACTGTAATCTTTTTGGCTGCTGTAAGTCCTGCCAGAAAGACATTGCGTGACTTTCCAGTAAGAGCCAGTTTAGAGTCATCATTCAAAAGATGTACGAATGGGTCCATTGGCATAAGTATATCATGCACAGTATACATACATTGCTGCTATGCTCAGGCACCTTAGCTTGTTTCTTATCTCAGGTACTCTTGTAAATATGTAGATAACTTGTCTGGCCTTTCTGTTCTCTTGTCTGATCTCCTTCCCACTTACCCCCCTTCTTCTTCTCCCTCCCCCCCTCTTCTTTCTATGGAAATTAACGTTGCGATGGGAATGATGTAAAAAAACGAATTTCACCCACTTGTTTACCTTGTAAACCTGTGATGTGACAATAAAACTGATTCTGATTCTGATTCTGGCAGTTGTACTCCCAATAAGTCCCTAAAACATTTCCCCAGAACTCCATAATCCCCGGACATTCCCATACCATATGGACAAAAGTATTTTTAAAAGTATGTGCTTTTGAATACTTGAGCATTTTTAAAGGCAAGTACAAATTTGGCTGAGCAACTTTCACTTGTAGTTGAGAAATGTTTGACCAGGACTATGACTCAAGTACTTAATTTGTGTCGACAATTGCTAATGAGGGATCTATTGGATGCGCAGTCGAGCAATAAATGAGAGGAAGGTAGATGGCCAGAACCACTGAAAGATAGATGAAAGCTTTTGATCATTAGTAGAGGAGTGTCGTTCGCATGTGTCTCTGAATTTGGCTCAATCATGTAAAACCAACACCGGAAGTCGCCACAGAACACTTGACTGCTTTGATGTGTAGGTCCACTCAAGCAAAATGTCACTTAACCCTGCAAAATGAAAGGTCCTCTATTGCCTTCCAAAAAACCCCACCTGAGGTCAATCCACTTCAAATTCAGGGGCTTACAAAAATACCGGCAGTGGAGTGAACAAGTCTACGCAATGACAGATAAGGGAAATGCAAAATACATTTTAAAAGGTCCACAATCTCCAAGTAAAAATTGACTGATAGCCTCCAGACTGCTCTTTTAAACACGTTTTTTAACACACTTTTAACTATTGATAAAGTGTATTATTAAAATTAGGAATTATTTTGTTTGTTGTTTGATTAATTGCTTTTTACTATTGCAACGCCCATGCATTTCATACTTCTGCCATGAGGGTATCAATAAACCTAAACCTCATTGCAAAAGGCCAAATGATGATTCTAAAATTGAACTCACAAACTTTGTTGTATTTTACTTAATTTCCACCACAATCCTGCGATGCCGACCAGCAGAACAACACGAACCATGAAGAATATAGAACAGGTAAATAAATAATGTGAACAAATGACAAACTCGCAGGGTTTTGGAAGATGAATGGTGGTTTCCATTATTGCCAACAGATTGTGGTATATAGCTCCAAATGATGAGTCATTTGCAGTATCTTTATGCAGTTCATTGATGTTCCTGTTGCTGCCTAGCTAATAGAAGTCATCACTCATAATCACTAACTACAAAGAAGCGTTAAGTTTAACTGTCCAAGCCAGAACTCCACTAACAAAACTTCCTTTTAGCAACAATATTCCCCACGGTAGATTCTCTTCCTCCTGGTGCTGTATAGATTAAAAATACATTTATTTGTGAAAGGCCTCAATTCGCGTGTATCTCTTTCTTTCTGCATTGTGAAAAATGATACATTTTGAAATATAATAAGCATAAATGCATAATGCCTACAACAGAAAAAGAAAACCAAGTATTAAGCATTTTAAGCATATTTTCCAAATGTCTGGATTCCCTGTGTGACGTTGCACCCCAGCACTGTATACAGTAGTAGTAGTAGTAGTATAGGAGGAGGGGGTGGAGGAGTGGGGGTGGTGGTGTTGGTGTATTTTGGAAGCCCATATTAATCATGTTGACATTGTTCACAGGATTCTAGGTTCTTACAGAAATAAAATGTGAGGGTCATGGATTAGCAGTATTTTCAAGATTAAAAATGTTAATCACACATTGAGGGGCCGCTCAACAACATAGAGCCCAAAGCAATTTCACTTCTACACATATGGGTGCCACAAATGTTTGTTGCACTTGCAGAAACATGATTATTTTAATACATTTTTTCATCTCCAAATTTGTCACAAATGGTCCCGTGTGTTTTCATACTCCATACCATTTGCTTGTAACTGCCTTCACAAAATTTGTGGACGGTACTATTTCTTACAACAAACGCCATAAACAATGAACGCATCACATCATCATCCCCAAATTGAATTACACATTGAGGGGCCTATGAAGCACACATCCAAACGTGCTTTCACTTCTGCCCATACAGTAGGTTACATGCTAACAGTTGCACCATCCGTCAAACTCTATTTCCACCCTGCAGCTTTCTCATGTCCTGTTGGCTGCACCACAGGACACAGCCTTGGGCACACACACAGGAAAATGAAGGTGCCAACTGGAACCAAAACTGGTTCTTCAGAGTGATGCCATAGAAGAACCATTTTTGTTTCCAGAAAGAACCTTTCAGACCATTTATTTGAATGCTTCTATAAAGAACACAAACCCCTTAAACCGTATAAACTTCATCAACCGGCTGAAATGTGTTAGTCGAAAATAGCAGATCTACAAGCTCACAACGCGTCACACCGCACCGCGTTGTGACCTTGTAGATCTGCTATTTTTGACGAACGACTGCCTATTAAGATATGGTTTAAGAGAAGGTTCCTCAAAGAACTTTGACAAAAAAAAGGTTCTCTAGGACTAGATGAGGAGCATGAAGAACCATTCACTAGATCAAGTGGTTCTTTAGTAGTTGATGGTTCTTTGTGGAACCATATAGCCTTTTAAAGAACCATTTAAGAACCATTCTTTTTCTGTGTGTAGGCAACCTAGCCTAGAGGAGACGCATTCCAACAAGCAGCACACAATTCTAGTTGTACCGTGTGGCAGTGGCTAGAGCGACCACTTGGGAATCGGAAAGTTCCCGGATCAATCCCCGGCTCCCCCTGGGTTAGTGTCGAAGTGTCCTTGATCAAGACGCTAAACCCCTAACTGCTCCTGATGAGCGGGTTGGTGCCTTGGATGGTTTCTGTTGTGTATTGACAGCCCTGTAGTTTGTCCCCCGTGAGATACCGTCATGCCTCCCCGACCCCGTCCTATGTTCGACTTCCTTGTACCTGCAGTCTATTGATTACACCAATGGTTTTCAACCCTTTTCATATCAAGGTCCATTATTCTTTTCGGCATTTGAGCCACGGACCACCGTTTGATGAGATTTAGCCTCTCAGACCCAAGACTTAGAATATTTTGTTGTTGTTGGATCAGATTTTGTCCACAATTCCATGCTGTATTGATGTTGGTACCATAACAGGCAAACGTTGATCAAAATAACAATTATTTAATTAAGTAATGCAGATGTTTACAATAATGTAACTCTTGAGAGCGTAAAATGAAACCAAATTTTACATTTAATTTTTTTGGTTACCAACTCACTATCATTTAGCTGGGGACCACCTGGAACCCCGTCAAGGACCACTGGTGGTCCCCGGACCACTGGTTGAAAACTACTGGTTTATACTAAAGTGATGCTACAGTGCAACTCTAACTACCGGTCTTCCGTCCCCTTATTATTATCTGTGTCATAATGATCAAGTCATATATGGGTATACAACAGTTTCCTCCACCATTGGTCTGTGAATGGGTGAATGTAATGCACATTGTAAAGCACTTTTGATAAAGTGCAATAATTGATAATAATTAATAATTGATAATAAATAATTATCATTTACTGTCATTTGAACTTGTATACATTGCTACAGTATACTAGGAATATGCTATTCTAGGTGCAAGAATGTTCTAAAGTGAAGGTATGTGGAGCTGGTGATGATGATGGAAGGAAGCAGTTTCTCTGAGAGCCTGCATGGCTCTTTCATGGATCTCTCCTCTGCACAGAGCACACACTAACAACCACATTCATTACCGTCCTTCATTGTCAATGGACTAACGTCACTGCAACATCAGCAAATTTTGTGCCTGTTGGCCAAGGATAAACCTAGCTTTGTGGTGATTTGTTTGTTTGTTGTTTTGTGTGTGTGTGTGTGTGTGTGTGTGTGTGTGTGTGTGTGTGTGTGTGTGTGTGTGTGTGTGTGTGTGTGTGTGTGTGTGTGTGTGTGTGTGTGTGTGTGTGTGTGTGTGTGTGTGTGTGTGTGTGTGTGTGTGTGCGCGTGTGCGTGTGTGAGTGCATGTGTATTTTATTCACAATCTCCTGCTGTTTACGGTAAGGTTTGGAACTGATACACACTTTTAGAAGAGAAAGTCTAGTGAACTTTGAATTATTATTAGGACAATGTATTGTCAGCAATCCATCTCCCAGGGGTCTAGCGCATCGTAACCGGGATAGCCTCCCACAGTCTCGGTTGATACCGACAATAAGCCTCTCCGTCCATAGATTCATTATTAATTAATAACTTAATTATTTTAAATTGTTGTACTGTAATTTGAGGTAAACTACATGTTTTCAAACATTGTAGGAGTCTAATTCCAACCATACAGATACTTGTAGTACTGACGTCATAGACTGTTCAGGACTCCATATTTGGGCATGCCTTTTACCCACACAATGTTTACTATATGCTATGCCAGTGCATGGGTAAACCCACACACAGTACGCGCCTTTTGGGTTTATGCAATATCACATAATCATCCCTGCCAATATCACATTCTGCCTCTTACCATGTACTATGGCCTAATGCAGTGTTGATTTTGACAGCAAATTTTGATTTAGTTTTAGTCAAAGTCTTTTGAATAAAATTCCATTTAGTTTTAGTCATATTTTAGAAATGTTTTAGTTTTTGTCTAGTTATAGTCAACTAAATCTACAGTTGATTTAATTGGCTTTTGGCCGGCCTTGATGGCGTCGTAATGGCTGATTTTACACTTGGTTGCATGCTGAAAATAGCCGTCAAATATCTACAAGCTCGCACGAGGCGTTGTGAGCTTGTAGATCTGCTATTTTCAGAGCGCAACACCCAAGCGCAACCAAACATAAAATGACTTGTCTTTTAGTTCTACTGGATCTCTTCTCCACTCGTACCTCACTAAGATAGTTTTTATTCTAGTCTAGTTTTTATTTGTTGACGAAATTGTCGATATATTTAGTCTTAGTTTTAGTCATCGTCGCTTAGTTTTTATTTAGTTGTTAATTAGTTTTCGTCAGTGAAAAAAGGTAGTCGACCAACATTTTTGTCTCCGCCAGGCCGATAGGCATGGCGAGAGAGTATGTTTTACCCTCCGTCCGTCCGTCCGTGTGTCCGTCCGTCCGTCCTTCTGTCTGCGACCAGCTAATCTCCGCCCCCGTTGGCCCGGTCGCTGTGAAACTGCACACACACACTCCCTGGATGCCACAGCAGAACCTCTGCCCCACATTTTTCAGATCAGCCTGTCATAGCGCCACCATGAGGCCGACTTTTGCAAAACACATTTTTTAATGTTACTCCTACAGATTTTCTCCAAATAACACACAAATGGGTACACAGTATCTCTATGGCCATGTGATCAACACGGATCTGTCCGATTTTCCATATTCCATCCTGATTGGCTAAGATTGGCTTCCAAAGTTAGCAGGATTGGTTCATTTTGAACACAATGCCTCAAATCATGAACGCAGCATGCACTTTCCGTGCAATCAGGCATGCAAACAGCCCCGAGGTGAAAAAGGTGACAACATGTTGTTTTCTTTCGGGTCAGGTGTCACACAATTGCCCTATTTGGGTTCAAAAAGGTGACTGTAGCTGAAAAGTGACACTTTTGCATGTCTGTGCAATTTTCCACATACATTCCCACTTGGCCCAGGAAGAAATGTCACTTGAAAACTTTCAAATCAGCCTCATGGTGGCGCTATAACAGGCCGATTCACGTTTTTAGCTATAACTGCACCGATCTGCGTGCAACTTTGCATGCACACTCCTTAGAGGCCAAGGAAAAACCTTTGGCGTGCATTTTTCACATATGCCTTTTAGAGCGCCACCAGGAGGCTGAGTTTTGAAAAACACATTTTTTGCTCTTACTCCTTCAGATTCTGTTCAAAAATCATGCAAATCGGTACACAGTCTCTTTATAGTCATGTGATCAAGATGGATGTGTCCGATACTTCCTATTCTATCCTACTTGGCTAACATTGGCTTCTAAAGTTTGCAGGATAGGTCCGTTTGGAACAAAATTCCTCAACTCATGAACGCAGTGTGCGATTTCTGTGAAATTTTGCACACACATTCCCACTAGGCCGAGGAAGAAATGCCACCCTTTTCACATTGGCCTGTTATAGCGCCACCAGCTGGTCTAATTTAGCAAACCATATTTTTGGAACAAAATGCCACAACTCATGAATGCAGTGTCCGATTGCCGTGCAAGGCCTAAGAAGAAATGGCACCCTTTTCACATTGGCCTATTATAGCGCCACCAGGAGGCCATAATAACCTAGCTGACCTGGCGGAGACTTGTGCTCCGAGGAGCACTTTTTCTAGTTCATCATAGTTTTCGTCGATGAAATCAACACTGGTGGAAAGGAGGCATTACACAGCCTTAGGTAGGGCTTGGTGGAGATAAACATCACTTTATAGTCTATTCTAGTAACTACAGTGGAGGTGTGTGGCGCTGGTGATGGGCGATGGGAGGAAGTTATTTCCCTGAGAGCCTGCATGGCTCTTTCATGAATCTCTCCTCTGCACAGAGCACACACACTAGTAACAACCACATTCATTATACCTCATTCAGTCCTTCATTGTGAACGGACAAACGTCACTGCAGCGTCAGCAAATGTTCCACGTGCCGGTTGACCAAGGAGAAACCCAGCTCTGTGGTGATTTGTTTGCTGTTTGATGACGCATTTGTGTGTGTGTGTGTGTGCAATGCATGCATGTTTGTGCGCTGTGGTTGGACTCAAGGTAGATAGATACACAAGTACTTATATACTTATATATAAATACAGTACATGGGGGGCGCGCATCGGGGGCGCCCATGGGGGGCGCGCAAGCACACACACACACACACACACACACACACACACACACACACACACACACACACACACACACACACACAGTTGTGAGACCAAAAACACATGGCAAAGTCAAGGATATAAGCAACAATGGCAGGCGCTGAAGCAAAGTAAAAAGAGGATAGAGTGAATGAATTGAGGGAACGAGAAAGTGATGGGTGGAAATTAAAGAGGAAAGCTTCATGTTAGGCCTTGCAGCATCCTACTGTGACCTTGCCAATTGCTGGTGATAAAGGGCTCTGCTGAAGTTCCTTTCGGTCATCCGTGACCCTCGTGGTACAGTATCAGTCTCCCAAGGGACATCAGCGTTCCCTTGCACAGTATAAGCACAAAAAAGTGTGCCTGCACACACATAAAACACACATGCATGGCCAGGTCAGTCAGTCAGTCACAACAAGTAGGGCACGGTCAGTATGATGCAACAGGTGATAAGAACTGACCTCGACTGTACTCTTAGACTCAAATGTGACGGAGCTGTGACAGAATGTAGCACAGTGTCTATGGGTTTAGCTGTCATAATATGACATAATATGACTCAAGTACTGGGGTTGAGTACTGTACTTGAGTACATTATGTGGTGTACTCAAGTACTCAACCCCAGTACTTGAGTCAACGTATATAGATACTCCTCCTGGTCAAATATTACTCAATTACAAGTGAAAGTTGCTCTGTCAAACTTGTACTCGAGTTAAAGTACTGGAGTTCTTGCTTTTAAAAATAATATTCAAAAAGTGTTCAAAGGTACAAACTTTGTACCTTTGAACACTTTTTGAATATTATTTTTAAAGTACATTTTCTTTTCATTAACAATGCACTGCTGTATTAAAATGTAGACATCTTAAAAAACGAAATCAAAGATTTTCCAGAAATATCAATAGTGAAAACAGCAGATCTACGAGCTTGTAGATATAGCTATTTTCACTACATTTGAAATAGGACTTAAGTGGTTAATTCATAACATACTTTTTCCCTTCCTAGAAATGTAGTGGAGTCAAAAGTACAATATTTGTCTTTGAAATGTAGTGGAGTGAAAGTCATCTAGTCAAGTATCTAAATAAATACTCAAGTACAGTACAGATACTCAAAAGATGTACTTAAGTACTGTTGGCTACTCAAGTAAATGTACTTTGTTACTGTCCACTGTGGTCATATGCCTCTGCAGTTAATGTTCAGGTCATTGTTATGTGAACACATCTAGTCTGTGAGTACCCATAATCACAAACGTTATCTATTTTATTTGCAGTAGCCTACGTTTTCATCCAAGGAATTTGATTGGTGCTTTAACTCTCTGACACATACCATAGCTGACAAGAATATACAGCAAGATAAGATATATAAGATAACGTAAGATATATTTAAAAAAAAAAACTAGAGTAAAATGTAAAATTTAAAATAGGAATATAGCCCTCCAACGCAGAGGCCTGGGTTAAATTCCTGGGAGCGGGGAGTGGAACTGAGGGACTCAGGAGATAGTGGAAACCTCTGTGTGCGTTACTCTCCTGAAACTTCTCGCTGTCAGGGGAAAAGAAGTGGCTGGTGTATTGGATTAGACACATAGACCCAGCAGTGGAGTGGTTGGCAGTGACAGGGACCGCAGGGTGCACAGGGAATTGGCGAGAAAATAAACATTTAAAATAGGAATATAAGGGATAAGTAATTGTGAGTCCAGGTACTGTATGAGTAAGCATGAACAGTGTACAGAATAAGCCATGCACGTAGTCCAGAGCAATATGACCTCAAAAAACAGCTGGGGGTGGGAGGAGTGGCTAGAATGGTTATCTTAAAGGGTTGCAAAAGAAACCAGATTGATATGGCTCACAGAGATGAGAAGAGAAACAGACACGGAATGTTAACATTTGAATTGGACCAATTTTTCATGGAAGAAAGAGTGATATATTCCAAGTCAAAGGTTTGATAGCTAATCATTATTGGAACATCACCTTATCAGCAGAGCCAATTTATGGTCTCCTGTGACCGTGCAAACCCAAATATCACAGACATTTGGAACAGCTAAGATAGTCGGCTTGATTCAAACTTAATTGCCTAGCATAAATTATGCATTAGCAGCAACACACCATGGTGGCTTACACCAGATGACAATTGTCCTTTGGAGACACTGTAAATTATATGAGTGACACCATTTATTACCCACAGTGTGCACGCTAAATAGTGTGCATGCTAAAGTGTGTGTGTGAGTGTGAGTGTGAGTGTGAGTGTGTGTGTGTGTGTGTGTGTGTGTGTGTGTGTGTGTGTGTGTGTGTGTGTGTGTGTGTGTGTGTGTGTGTGTGTGTACTGTACGAGCATGTGTGTGTGTCTCTACTATTATGTGATGGTGTTGTGCACCTGGATTATTATAGTTAACTAGAACTAACGAAATAACAAAAACTAGAATTGGAAAAACGTTTTAGTTAAAAGAAATACAAATAAAAAGCAGGCTTTACAAAACAAACTAAAACTAACCAAAGTGAACTAAGTGTTCTTAGACTGTCAAAAATTGCACACAAAAAAAAGCTCACTGCGTTGCATTGTGAGCTTGTAGATCTGCTATTTTGGCTATTTGGCTATATTGTTCTGCCTTTGTTGAATCTTGACCCTGATTAATCCATATTACAATAAAAAAACTAAAACTAAACCGAAGAAAAAAACTAAACTAAACTACAGTAGCAAACACACTTTAAAACCTAATCAAAACTAAACTGAAATTGATAAACAAAATGTCTGGACGAAATAAAATGAAATGAAAATTGCAACGCTATAATAATCTTGTTGTGCACCATGCATGTGTGCACGAGCAGAGTGTTCTATGAACAGTGTGCTATCAAGCTTGAGGAACCGAATATAACATGACGCCACTTCTCCATTGAACTTCAACGGACGCGGCTGCCATGTTATTTTCTGTCCTTTTTCTGTCCTATTGCTTTGAATGGTGTGCTCGTTCTCGATATAGTCCATGTCACCCAATGCCATTATTCCCAATGATATCAGCATGGCATTAGTGCAGGGAGTAGGATATTGGAGCATATTTATGCAACATTCAACCTTGGTTTGAACCCACCGATACTTCGCAATAAGCCGCCCGGGTCCCTCTGGTTTTGGCT
This sequence comes from Gymnoscopelus microlampas, assembly GCF_963454915.1. Lineage (NCBI taxonomy): Eukaryota > Metazoa > Chordata > Actinopteri > Myctophiformes > Myctophidae > Gymnoscopelus > Gymnoscopelus microlampas. The sequence goes on along the minus strand of NC_139959.1, from coordinate 16,065,400 downwards.
TCTCTCTGGCTTATGGGTCTAATTGCTTGCACTCCACTTGCTGGCTTCGCTTGGTGATGAAATGTTTGAACTTGCGGGGCAGGGCATTGATGTGATTCAGATGGATGAAAAGGATAAAGGGACAAAACAGCAATAACTTGTCACTTGTTGTCCCGGGGACACCGTACCTCTGGAGGACCCCCTGATTTGCAGACTCAGCGGGTCTCGGGTGTGTTTCTGTTTAACATCGTCTAGCCCTGTGAGCAAAGTGAGCCTAATCACCGAATGAGCGGTGAAAGATGTCCGAGTGGCAAGGTTTGACAGTGAACTGAGATAGCTAGCTAAATAATTAATTTCTAATTGAAAAACGTATCATCGAATAGCCATAAGACAGTAATGTAAGGGCAAGACAGAGAGTAAAACAAAGTAAAAGGATGAAATAGTCAGTCACTGATGCTATACTCATTTCGCCCTCATTTTCACGTCCCAGAGAACTGTGGCAGCTGTTAATATATGTTATTTAATTCATTATGTCTGACTGGCAGCAGTAGGCTATTCTCAGCAGTCAGTTAGAATTTGCAATGTACCACGTGACTCGTTGAAATTAATTCTCCACAATGACAAAAACTGAGCTGCAATTACTTATTCAATTCCTGCACATTACAGTACATTTGCTGTATAGTTTATCTCAAATGTTGGATGTGATTTTACATTCATTTCTATTGGACTGATTAATTCTGCCTGCCTAGATTAGAAGTCTACTCAAAGGAGCATGTCCTCAGGACCAGTTTCCTTTGCATACTCCAAAATTAATGATGAAATCTGCAATGCAGAATCAATCGTAATATTTGCACTGCCATAATTTCAGAATTATTATTCAGTGAAATCTATCAGTGCTGACATGTGAGGCAATGGCAAAACTGTAGGTCAATATCGGTATCGGAAAAAATAATAATAACTTGCTGGTTAAACTTGCAGGAGTTTTTGCATCCATACTTCTTTATTATTTGTACTAAAAGGTAGACCTCCCGTTTGGATTCTCTGGAACAGAGATTGTTATATCATCCAAGAACCAACACATCCATTAAATGGGATATATCTCTGCTAAGGATCTGTTTTTAGTTTTCCTACCCCTAGGCAGGGCTTAAAGAATTGAATACAATCTGATGTGCTAACTAAAGAAGTGCCCCCCCTCTACAAATGGCAGAAATGATTCACATGTAACCACTAATCTCCAGATTTAAACACCAACCATGTTTTCTTATCCCCCCCCCTGTTATTTTCATCCTGGAGTATAGTGATCAATCAACTGCATGATTCACTGCTATACTATCGACATGAGTAGTAGCTCAAAAGCACTAAAGGACGACTTCACCTAATTCATATATAATTGGTCCTCACTACTGCTTACGATAAAATGGTATATTTTCTTTCTACTCGGTCTGTGGAGGTCTTAGGAGGGCTGTGGACACTTCAGAAACCTGCATACCAGTGACATCATCATTAGGCAGGGTTTTTTTTTTTTTTTTTCAAACAAGATTTCATTTTTTTTTATTTCAATTTTTATTAACGAGGGAACAATGGCTTCCATTATAGCATGCCAACTTTCCAGGAATAGAAAGCCTGCAGTTTCCATTAGCTTGGATTCCCACTGATGATGTCACTGGTACGTGGGTTTCTGAACTGTCCACAGCCCTCCTCTGAGACACAGACAGAACAGACAAAAATGGTACCATATTATAATGAGCATTAGTGAGGACCAATTATATGAAGATAGGTTGAAAATTGGTGAAGTCGTCCTTTAATGGAATTAAAGACTTCAGAAAACAGGTCTCCTTCCTGGTAGCGAATAAACAAACATCCATGTGTTTCCTCTTGATTTGTTTGGCTGTTTCCAGTTTATTTCATGTCATTATTGATTGATTGATTGATTGATGGAATACTTTATTAACAGTTTGCAATTTGTAGAGAGGTACGGTTTACAATGATAGTTAAAAGGATAACACAAAAAGCCCTAGGGGCTTGTTTCCATTGTGGTCCTGATCATTAATGACATTTCCGATTGAATACGTTGTATTACATTGTACTGATTTCAAATTCAAATAGTGTGTGGTGTGATGCAAAACCTCTCTCTCTCTCTCTCTCTCTCTCTCTCTCTCTCTCTCTCTCTCTCTCTCTCTCTCTCTCTCTCTCTCTCTCTCTCTCTCTCTCTCTCTCTCTCTCTCTCTCTCTCTCTCTCTCTCTCTCTCTCTCTCTCTCTCTCTCTCTCTCTCTCTCTCTCTCTCTCTCTCTCTCTCTCTCTCTCTCTCTCTCTCTCTCTCTCTCTCTCTCTCTGGTGTGATGAAAGGCACAACTTTCTCTCTCTCTGGAAATGGAGAAATATTCTCTTGAATTTGATTTAGGCCACATTGTCTGTTAGCACTTCCAGTCCAATTCAAACTATTTATTGTTCTTTTTATGTTTGGCACACAGGAGATACAGAAAGGATTAATTCAAACCGGCAAAAGGAGGTCAACTATTCAAACGCAGCAATTAACCTAAAAGATATTCAATTTGTATTTTTCATTTGTCACAAAACTCTTTCACTAAGTGAGCAAAAAGCAAAAATATTAGAAGAGAAAGCAGACTTGCAGGGCGCAGAGGCAAAAGGCTTGAAAGACACCAGAGGAGTTAGCTTTATCCAGTAAAACACTGGGCAAGATACACAAAGCAATAACAGTATATCAAAAGGAGAAACCTAATTAATTTGAGCACCAGAGAGAGTTTATTGTCACATCACAAGTTTACAGGTGTAAAAGAGTGGGCGAAATAATTTTCTGTACAAGCTTCCACGAATTGCAGTTACATAAAGATAATCACAAGGAAGGGAAAATGTCACATTTCAAAACAACAATCATATAAAAAACAAGGCAGGGTACCTCAGTCTCTTGTGCAAGTAAGAGACATCACTTAGCAGCATATGCCTTGGCACTCATCCATGCCGCCTGTCCCTTATTCCTTTTGTTTGGTTTTTGATACAGCGTTATTGTCTGCTTGATGGCAGACAATTGAACAGGTTGTGGCTGGGGTGGTGGGATTGTTCATGATGATTCGCTCAGCCTTCTCTACGCACCGATTGTCGCATATTATGTTCTGGAGGGTGGGAAGCTCACCTCTGACCGTCCGCACTACCCTGTGTAGTGTTCTGTGGTGTGTATGTGTGTGTAGGGCAGTTCCCATACCAGGCAGTGATGCAGTTCATCAGGATGCTCTCGATGATCACGTTGTAGGAAGAGTGGCCCAAGCCCGGGGCCCTGAAAATCTCAATCCTTCCATATAGGCTGGAGCCTAGCAAAACCACCGTGAGCCTCCACAATCCTTGCTCTGATGCCCTTTGGCGTTGCTACTTAAGTAAACTCTTCGACATAGTTAAGTGCCCTCATTCACTGCATCTGGGGCATTAATGCACATCATCACTTGGGTTTTGGAGGTATTGCTAGAATGCTGTCTGTTTGACGAACAGACTTTCTTACCACATAGCCCACTGTATTTTAGTCACTCAACCAATACCATAATGCCAGCTGCAAAAGTTAAAAGGGAATATAATGCAGTCAAGGTACACATTCCCCTACTGTGAGACTGTTGCGTGGTATTATCCCTGTACTGATTAGCCATAGCTGCTGGCTAATGTACTGTTCACTATCCTTAGAACCTGCTGGTGGTGAGGTGTACATCAGTGCCGTAAAATATGTAAGTACTGTAAGTAGACCCTGGATGAGACAATGTAAACTCGAGACACCTTTACCTGCCCTGATTAATGATGCCGTTGGCGCTATAGCCCAGAAACATCTGGTGCCTTCTGTTCTCCCAGCTCACGTGCACACATGGGAGTCAGGAGCCAAGGGCGTGAAGTGGTCGACCTCCAAAGGGGAGAATGGGCAAAGGCCACATGTACGTACCAGTTTGTCATGCATGGCAGGGTCCCTCCACATTGCTTCCTTCCAACAACACTGTCATTAACATTCAGTCATGGCTATCTGATGCTAAAGCCCACTGGAGCGCCAACTCATTTGCTTAATAACAGGCCCTCTGAGCGTGAGGAATAGAAATTGGCGGTCAATCATCAAGGAACAGTTAGAACGTGAACATATCCTCACCTCATTAACAGAGAGGGAAAAGGGGAAAGAGTGTATAGGCTGGCTGGCTTTCAGAGGATGTCTAAGGCGGTGAGCAGTTATACTCTATAAGAACATGTCAAAATTTGTATGTACAGTAATAAAATATGTAGTTTTTGCTGTTTTTAAAACATTAATTTAGCATTCATTTTACAATAATAATAATACAAAGATTTGACCCTGGCATTTAATTCCTTGCCCTGCCCACATCTGATGTGGGAAAAAGTGGTTTTCGTCACTTGTGCTGATCACATTTCATTTCAGCATCAGTTCATTCATTAATTCAATTCGTTTTAGCCAATGTTGTATGTTTGAATGTGAAGCTGAAAAGGCCTTTTGTGATGAAGGCTGCAGATTCAATCAGTGCTTTCTGGAGAAGCATTCAAAAGGGTCAACAAGTTGGGGAAAAAAAAACTAGAAAAAGTGCTCCTCAGAGCACAGGTCTCCGCCAGGTCAGGTAGGATATTGTGGGGCAGTAATGTTCGGAATTCGCCAATCAGGCTGGAATGTCAAAAATCAGGCGGATCGGACGGATACGTCTTGATCAGTTGACTATAGAGATCATGTGTACCGATTTGCGTGATGTTTGGATACAATCTGAAGGAGTAATATAAAAGAATGAGTTTTATATAAGTTGGCCTCCTGGTGGCGCTATGATAGGGCAATATTGAAAGGGCGGCATTTGTTTGTCAACGTAGTGCAAATGTGCGTGCGAAGTTTCACCGCAATCGGACGCTGCGTTCATGATTTGCAACATTTTGTTCAAAACAGGCCACTCCTGCAAACTTTAGATGTCAATCTTAGCCAATCAGGATGGAATATAAAAAATCTAACAGATCCGTCTTGATCACATGACTATAGAGATCAGGTCTACCGATTTGCGTGAAATTTGGATAAAATGTGAAGGAGTAATATAAAAAAAATTATAGAATAAATAGAAAAATTCACGGAAATTGCAGGTTGTGTTCATGATTTGAGGCATTTTGTTCAAAACAGAGCGCTCCAGCACACTTTGGAAGCCATTTTTAGCCAATCAGGATGGAATATGAAAAATCTGAAAGACTTATTTTGTGTAATGACTATAGAGATACTGTGTACCGATTCGTGTGACGTTTGAGCAAAATCTGTAGGAGTACTGTCAAAAAATGTGTTTTGCAAAAAGCGGCCTCCTGGTGGCGCTATAACAGGCCCATGTGAAAAATTTGGGGCAAAGGTTCTGAATTGGCATCAAGGGATTGTGTGTCCACAGTTTCGCTGCGATCAAGCCAACGGTGCCGGAGATTACCTGTTCACTAGGGGTGTGCCGATATATCGTCCCGCGATATATTGCGATACGTTTTCGTGACGATATGTATCGTTTTGGGAAAAAAAATATATCGTTTTGAAAAAAAAAAAAAAAAAAAGAAAACTTTTTTTTTATTTTATTTTTTACAATCATTATAATCAGGCATGCAAACAGCCCGAGGTGAAAAGGGTGACTGACAACATGTTTTTTTTTCGGGTCAGGTGTCACACTATTGCCCTATTTGGATTCAAAACGGCTATTGTAGCTGAAAAGCTACAAGTTTGCATGTCTGAATAATGCAAAAACAGAATTATTTGTTTGCATTTGCTTTTTTTCTCCCCCATACAGTATATTTTCATAATAAAAAAAGTGCGTATCGTATCGTATCGAAATCGTATCGAAGTTGTGAGCCCAATATCGTATCGCATCGTTTCGTGAAATTAGTGTATCGCACACCCCTACTGTTCACAGACGGACACACACACGGACGGACGGACGGACAGGGTGCAAAACATACTCTCTCGCCATGCCTTTCGGCCTGGTGGAGACAATAAAGATACTAGACTTATGCATTGTTTTGTAACTAATGTGCAACAGTAGGCTTAATAAAACAGGTAATAAGAATTTACAGTTTTTTCTTTCCTGCATCTGCACCCAGAATCATAGTTAGTGTATTACAGATGTAATTGCAATATCGGTTTCGTATTGCCATCGGTCAATTTGACCATGCAAATAATCGCTAAACAAAATGTTCATATCGTGCATCCCTAATATTCATTCGTAATATTCATCCGCTCTTGCCTGTGCATTTTTAATCACATCACAGTCTCACTTCTCTGATTCCTACCTTTGAGAGAGACGTGTTCATGTTCTGGAGTCAGACTTAGACTCCCAGACCAGTTTCAGGCCCTGGGGATCGAGAGTGATTGAATTCTCAGATTTAACCACTATTTTCCCCATCTAGAAAATAATGTTTCTGCAACACCAAATTCACCTTGAATGGCTTATGACACAGGCATGGGCTGGGGGGGGGGGGGGGAGGGGGGTATATGAACTTTTTAACAATTTATTTTCTTCCTCATAGTGTCAGGAGTTGGATTGTCATTTCACTAACAAGGCATTTGGAAGCAGCTTATTGTGTGGGCTGAAGCAGAACGTGTAGCTGTGGCTTGTTGTCACAGACAGATGCAGACATTAGTCTTCAGCCCAATCTGCCTGTGATGCCTGATGAATTGGCAGGGCACGTACAGCAGAGATGGCGGGCGGGCAGCCCACAAATACAGCAATTATCAATCAACCCCAACGTTTGGACCGTGCTCGTATATCATGTTTGTCACCGTTGTCGAATTAGATGGATGAGTGCCGTGGACTGATTGATACGGAACCCCCTGCCCACTGTGTTATTCAACTGTCAATGTGTTTGCATTTAAAGGCCTTTCCATTTTTGTTTAACCCATTCAATCCGGGAACGCATCTGTGTCATTTTTAGATTTCTTTGGCTATTCAAAAATGGCAGATATGCAAGCTCATAGCGTGGCACTGCTATTTTTGAAAAAATAAATCGTGAAAATGTGTGTAAATCTTTGAATATACATTTTTAACTCAAGTCTTTGCTTCTGTGGGTCCCTGGAACAAAATATTGTGAAATGGGGGGTCCGCGGACAAATACATTCATAGAATCCCCAGAAGCAAAGATTTGAGTTAAACATGTTTGCTTTCAAAAAATATATATATATATATATTCAAAGAGTTGCACAAATGTTCAAGATTTTTCCAAACTAATTGCAGATCTACAAGCTCATACCGTGGGACTCGGTGCCGCACTATAAGCTTGTATATCTGCTATTTTTGAATAGCCCAAAATCTAAAATGACGTAGCTATACGTTCCCGGATTGGTTAAACAGATGTCACGTGAAACACTTTATGTTGACCCGCATCCTATTGAATCCCACTACTGACTGCAACTTACTGAACATGGCCACATTGGCCAGCATTAGCCAGCCAAATACTGTAACCACTTTTACGTTCTCTGACATGCACTGAGATATGCTATGGAAGTGCTAAAATGTATCTTTAATGTTGTCCTACTTCTCAGTACTTTCAGAATAATGTAGCTTTCAAGTAGCATGTACGTAGCTGGGTAGCTTGGCAAAAACGACATTGCTACATTTCAGTGGCACGATAACATGAAAGAGCACAATTAGCAGATGAGTTTTGAGTGCAATTCGTCCATCCGTGTGGATGTAGTCATTACACCAAAGAAAAGATTCTCCTTCTGCATCCATTCATTTGTGTTTTATTTTGAGTGGAGTTTGTCCATCTTTCAACTTCTCCATCTTCATCTACTGTACTTGTAGGTTTTAGTGTGACACTTAGCAAGGAGAAAGGGAGGGAGCAAGGAGTAAAGACGTCACCCAGGCAAGCATAACTCATGTGTGTAAGGAAGTCTGTTCTTATGTCTAATTGAGTGTGGTTGAATGGGTAAGCACTGAAACATGTTCTCTTATGTGTGAACTACATTAGAGCCTGTCAACTGTAAGGAACAATCTCTGACAGTCCGCTTACGTGTCTGCATGACGTACACCTACTGTACAGTGCAGTAGGAGGTCTTGGCAATGTTTAGAATCTGTCTGCACATTATGCTTACATTGTGAATATTGCCATGTGCCCTTACATGACATTGAATGAACTAAATATAGACAGCCTGAGCAGTGAGATTATTGCTAGAGAGCACGAGGAAAGCCAAATGATAGATACGAGGTGTCAGGAAACATGGCAGAGGCCCTCATGAAAAATCATCATTGTACGACTGTGCATTGGGGAAAATTGACAAACAGTCCTTATCGTTCGTCTGTCTCTTTCTCCTTGCCACGCTCGCCTCGGCATAAAGAGGTATTTAAAGGTTGAACAAAAAGCTGTACACAGAAGGAGGAAGGAATCTAAGGTTTAACAATCAGTCGTTACATTTTGGTGTGGAAATATTTAACCTAACAATGTTTCACACCGGGAAAGTTCAATAGTGAGACTTTTTGGTGCAGGACAAGGGCAATGTGCTGCACCAAAGTGCAAGTAGACATGAACTCATAATCATTCAATCAGTCAATTCAACTGAGTGTGTTTGTTCGATGTTTGCATAGCAACGGAAATACCTGCGGTCACATCCCCTTAGTGCAAAATCCCATTTGAGCTGCTAGAGTTTGACAGGAATGGCCATAGACCAAGATCGACATTATTTATTTCTAACCCTTTTCACCCCAGCAGTTCTTTGTGCTGAATGATGGAAAACACACAGTATATATATATATATATATATTTTGTGTGTGTGTGTGTGTGTGTGTGTGTGTGTGTGTGTGTGTGTGTGTGTGTGTGTGTGTGTGTGTGTGTGTATTTTATATAATATATATATACATACACACACATATAAATGTGTGTGTGTGTGTGTGTGTGTGTGTGTGTGTGTGTGTGTGTGTGTGTGTGTGTGTGTGTGTGTGTGTGTGTGTGTGTGTGTGTGTGTGTGTGTGTGTGTGTATACATTATACACACACACACACACACACACACACACACACACACACACACACACACACGCCTCATTGCAGCGAGTAATATGAAGAGATAGCACTTGGCTTTTCAAAATTGTTGTTTGCTCCATCCACTTTGGCTTATCTTATCCTTGAAAATGAGGTGGTGGCTCCAACGGCTCTTTATCTTTGGCGCTGGCAGACTGGTGGCAGTTTGCTGCCTCCGCAAATATGTTCATTCAGAGCGCTGATTCTGTCCAATAAAGTTGTGACATTCCAATGCCCATTTTCTACCTGCATTATGTGCTAAACTAAACAATGACTTGGAGGTTCTCCTGCTGTTCCCTTGTTGGTGTGCGTGTCAACGGATGTTGTGTTTCAGTATACAGTATACCATGGTTATTATAGTTAACTACAACTAATGAAAAAGACTGAACCTAAAATTGACAGAGAAGAAACTACAAGAAACTAAAACTACTAAAAACCAAACAAAAACTAACCCTTTTCAAAAAATAAGTTTAAAAAAATTGATAATAAAAAGTCAAAACTAAATGCAAATGAAAACAAAATGACAAATTCAAAGCTATAATAACGTAGCAGAATACTGAAACTGTATGGCTGCCCTACCGCAATTCAATAGGGCAACCATCTTGATCACAGTCCATTACATTACTACATGCATAGCTTGATTACTGCTTCTGTCTGATGGCTGCAGGCCCTCTGTTGCCCATGGACTAAACCTTACACACGTCAGCCTTAAAATGTCTTCGGACGTGTTGAATTCTTATGACCTTTAATAATTACCAGATAGGATGCATTATGCATAATTGGAGAAGAATAAAACATGCACGTCTCACCCATTTCACCAAATTCTGGGCATTAAACATTACTTTCCCATTCTGGGCAGACCTTAAAGGTTTTATCAGCACTTTAATATTTCAATAGCTCATTTGACCCACTCCATGAGCTGGATCATTCCTTATACTCTCAGTGACATTTCAACTCTGCTGGCTGCACAAAGGGAGCCTGACACTCATCGGTGGTTGGACGGATAGACAACTGGGAGAGCCAGCCAGCCAGCCAGCCAGCCAGCTTCTCGTATATCCCTGCATGTGCAAAATTATTCTTTAAATAATAATGTCCTGCAAAGAAAAAAAATCTGACTAATAGTTTTGCAAGTAGCTTTTGGATTGGGATATTAAGTGTTACCTATCGCCAAGTTCAATATTTACTGAGGTAATTAGACGTAGGCTAGATTACTTAACCTCTGTATTAAACACAGTGCTCCAATGGTAGGAAGAACAGCAGTGCATGTACTGTAAATGTACCACTTAAAGGACAACTTTATCCATTATTTCTAACAAGATTAGTAACACTGAGGTTCAAATCTTTTTTACAATAGAGTCCTGGCCAAGAAGGGCAGTAGTAGACATAATTGCAATGCAAAAACTCACACAAAAAAAAAAACTATAATCAAGTACAAACACAATGGAAGGGAAAGTTGTGTGGGTACATTATCATTTAACAATTAACAATCAGTGTAATAAGTGTTCAAATGTAACCAAATGGACCCTTACACGTTCATATGGTTACATTTGTTAAATTAACACCGACATCATAGACATCATAGACTTTACAATGGGTTTAAATGCACACAGCAACTTTACACATACGGTAGCAGCAATGGAACATTGATAGTACCTTGATCTGCCCACACTAACAAGCTTAAACAACTCAGTCTGAACTTCAGGAAACATCCAGTTACTCAACATCCAGTTACTCACTCACTCAATGGGGCTTTATTGGCATGAGGAAACATATGTTTATATTGCCAAAGCAAACATGAAACAAAATAAATCAAGACTAGTAAATGTATGAACAATGATTTTTCATCATTCTTTTTTTATTTTATTAATGAAATTAAATATTTAAAAGGGAATAGGCCTGCGTAAACAGAGCTGTCACATTGCATTAGAAAACTAGCTTGCAAGTACCAGGATAATTGTGGATTTGCTGTTAAGAGCAGTGTAAAAATGTACGTTAGTTGCTCTGTGCACATTTGATTAATGTGTTTCAGTTCACATCCTTCTTCTGTCACAACAGCTCACAAAAAGTTAGAAAGTGTATCTCGGTTTCCACCTCGTTTTGTGTGCAGTGGGTGCACAGTCTGTCCTCCCTTGGGAGGCAGGTCTAGCTGTGGCGACCTTTCTCGATCCCGAGACTGTGTTCACTGAGTCTGTACCTAGTCAGGGCCTTGTCAGGTTTGGATCAATCACGGCGGTCAGGTATTCTGCCATTGTGTATTCTCTATTTAGGGACAATTCTTTCCAATGTGTCAGGTAACTTTCTTTTTGTTGTCTTATAATTTGGTTTAGTCCTGCAGGATTTCTGTTTGGTGTCTCTGCTTTGAAAAAGTTATTTATAGGGGTGCTCTGGCCCCTGAGCCAAAAAAAGTTTGCGAACAACTGCTCTATAGTCTCTCTGTTGATGAGGGCTATGTAGCGTGTCTGGGTCACTTGTGGGTGGATCACTCAGTCACTCTTTCGCGGACAGGGGCGAAAGCAGAAAGCAGATTTAAAAAGTATTATGTTCTTTCTGTCAGTCTTTTCTGTTCACCGATTCACCAAGTGTTGTAATTGTATTTAGTCATACTTATTTCAGGTTGCTTAGCAGAACCACATGAAGGAGCAGTCGAATTAATTTCCCAGCTTGCCAGCTTAATCTTAATTCTTTTAATCTCGTCCCATTCTAAATATCGCTTTAGGTGATTAAAATGCACCCCTATTGTAACCATTCTCCTCTTAAATCAATGGTTTTATAAATCTGTGTTGCACCAGCAAAATAACACCAATTAGGCCACCTCATATATGATATGAGGTGGTTTATTTTTGCATAAATATGATCATAGACAGATTATTGTGTATTTTTGAGATTAGCTGGGGGTCGTGTTAATCCCTTTAATATACTTCCTGGGAACTTTCTCTGTCATTCTCTCACCTCGATGCCCGAGCTCTTACACAATTTGGAGTGGCAGTGGACCGTCCTGCACATTAGGGCTAAATCATCCGTTTGATTGCAATTGACATAATTGGAAATTATTCCAATAATAGCTTTCCAAAATAGCAATTAAGAGCACTGAAGCCTTAGGCATACGGAGGAGGGAGAGAGAGTACAAAATAATGAGGAGAAGGATAGAAAATACGTTTTAGGAACCAGCCGAGCAGCCATGGCTCTGCGCAGTTGAGCAGCAGAGATAAGCTGCAAAGCAGATGCTGGCATATCAAGTACTTGTAGATGCCATAGACTCCAGTCTCAAGGTTATGTTTGTATTTTTATTTTGCCTCGGCCTTGAATGTGTACATTGTGTGTTTCCGCAAGTGATAAGTGGGGTTCGGGGGCTTTGAAGACAAAGGGAAACATCTTTTAGAGCGTGGGTCTGCACCCTATTCCCCCGGCTCAGCCACCGTGACGGGAGCAGCAGAGAGGATGCATCGATCATGTACGACTCTGCGGCCGGTCGAGTGGTTCAAGGTGCTAAGGGTGACGGATTTGTGGTCCACGGCTAAGTTAGATGATAAAGACCTGATTGAAAGCTGAAATATAGTGTCACGAGTCACGACTGTGTCTTGATCTCAGCGAGTGGCTGGCTGACGTGCCAGTGTGTCTCCGTGGTAACGCAGCTCAGAAGAAAGGAACAAGATGTGTCCAAAGGGCCGGGTATTGGGTAAACACACAGACTCATCCTTCGATAACCAGTCTGAGGGGATTCGACGACTGCAGGAGATTCTTTGTGGATAGGCCAATGGGAAATCATGTTTTCGTAAGTCAGCAGCATGCATAAGTGCAGTGTGCATATGAAGAACCATCTTCAGATCAAATTATTTTTGGTTTGTTTTCCTTTCTCGATTGCACAGACAATTCTGCAACATCATTCTCGATCATGTTTATTTTCCTCTTCCATCTGCGACATTGATGCTTCTAATCATGTTTCCTTTGTTCAATTTCGCCCGTTGTCAACAAGTAGGCTACTGGGGAGGGGCACTTTTGCTGACACTTCCCTTTAAAATGGGAGGCAATTTCAGGCAATTTCCAGAGAAGACACACATAGAGCTGTGGAAATTAACAGCAGGAATATTTCGGGGATGTCGTTTCTGGATTGGATGTGCGATTTGCCAATGCTGTGTTCATTTTCAAGATGTATTTGAAAGAACAGGCAGATAGAGGGGTTGTTGGGTATAGGAAACAATCTACGGGGAGGGGGGGGGGGCGGGCGGGCGTTCTCAATCTAATCATGGCTCACACCCCCTTTTCACAGCTGTGATGAAACAATTACCACATCGACCAGACCGGCAAACGCGTCACTGACAAAGCTGTGCCCTTTCTTGGGGGCATGCTCACCATTGTAACCCTACTATTTGATCTAAATTAGCTTATATCAAATTGCCAACACTAGACAATATTTTTTATTTTTATTTCAAGTTTATGGGACCTGCATTTCTCAAAGAAAATGTAAGGTATACATAAAGTGACATAGCACACATGAGTTATGTTTTGATGAGGCAAGGGATGACACCAAACCACTAGTACAGGGTACAGTTTAAAGGACCTGCATTTCTCAAAAAAATTAAACATAACAGTTATGTTTTGAGGCAGCAGTCAGTTGTCAAGCTTCAAGGACCTTAGTAAATAAAGCAATAGCCAGCACTCCGAAGTCCTTCTGGTACTTTTAATTCATAAGCAGCATGGACAACACAGAACACACGGACACGTTTCGGCGTCAAGCCTTCTTCAGCGTGTATGATAATGCAAACATTTGGGGACATTTAAATAGGGGGACCGGGGTGTAACACAGAGATCGGTCCGTCTAAAAACAGGCTAGTTCATAGGCCTGGTCACAGTTGTTTATACATCTCATTAATCCCTATATAAGCTTCATAAGACGGGGCCGAAAATGGAAAATTCTGTAACCATGTAGGCATTTTTGAGTAAAAGTTGGCATCCGGCATTTTTTCAAAGTTCAATGTGTCCCCAACAAGAATCCACGGGATGCCGGTGAAATAAGGGTCCCAGTTTTTTTTATTCCTCCGCCAAAGAAGATATGGTTTCACCACCACTTGTTTGTCTGAGCGTCTGTTTGTAAGCAGGATTACGGAAAAACTACTGCGCCAACTTTTATGAAACTTGGTGGAAGGGTGTAGCATGGGCTGATGATGAACCAAATTAACTTCCCATGCCCCTCGGCCATAAGGGGGCGGGGCAATGGGCGTGGTCAATCGCAAAAAGACACCCAACTCCCAAATGGCTTCACATAACGCCACAAAACTTTGTAGCAGGGATGGTCATCGCCTAAGGAAGAACGGATGCACTTTACACATCCACTGGCTAAAAGAGGGCACGGCAACCTAACAGAGCCCAGCACAGCCCACCAGAGCCCATTATAGCCCACCAAAGCCCAGCAGTCCGGCACATTCCAGCACACAAAGTCCAGCCCACTGGGAGAATAGCCTAGGGCATGGGGGTAGTTAAATGACTGTAATAGGCTATACAGGGCTGGGTCCAGCTGGAATAGGCTAGACTAGAATGTTCTAGGCCTTACTAGACTCTAATAGGCTCTATTAGGCTGTACTAGGCTCTTGTCAGCCCTGTAGCCCCTTTGCACTTGAGATTAACCACTGTGTCCACGGGCAATAGTTTTACAAGGGTTTGTGTCCACCGGCAATAGTTTTACATGGAGATTTCTAGGCTATAGTATAGTACTGCCCCGTACAACCTAACAGAGCCCAGCACAGCCAACCAGAGCCCATTATAGCCCACCAGAGCCCAGCAGTCCGGCACATTCCAGCACACAAAGTCCAGCCCACTGGGAGAATAGCCTAGGGTATGGGGGTTAAATGACTGTAATAGGCTATACAGGGCTGGGTCCAGCTGGAATAGACTAGACTAGAATGTTCTAGGTCTTAATAGACTCGAATAGGCTCTATTAGGCTGTACTAGGCTCTTGTCAGCCCTTTAGCCCCTTTGCACTTGAGATTAACCACTGTGTCCACGGGCAATAGTTTTACATGGGTTTGTGTCCACCGGCAATAGTTTTACATGAACATTTCTAGGCTATTAGAGTCTAGTAAGGCCTAGAACATTCAAGTCTAGCCTATTCCAGCTGGACCCAGCACTGTATAGCCTATTACAGTCATTTAACTACGCCCATACCCTAAGCTATTCTCCCAGTGGGCTGGACTTTGTGTGCTGGAATGTGCCGGACTGCTTAGCTCTGGTGGGCTATAATGGGCTCTGGTGGGCTGTGCTGGGCTCTGTTAGGTTGTACGGGGCAGTACTATACTATAGCCTAAACATTTTCATGTAAAACTATTGCCGGTGGACACAAACCCATGTAAAACTATTGCCAGTGGACACAGTGGTTAATCTCAAGTGCAAAGGGGCTAAAGGGCTGACAAGAGCCTAGTACAGCCTAATAGAGCCTATTAGAGTCTAGTAAGACCTAGAACATTCTAGTCTAGCCTATTCCAGCTGGACCCAGCCCTGTATAGCCTATTACAGTCATTTAACTACCCCCATACCCTAGGCTATTCTCCCAGTGGGCTGGACCTTGTGTGCTGGAATGTGCCGGACTGCTGGGCTCTGGTGGCCTATAATGGGCTCTGGTGGGCTGTGCTGGGCTCTGTTAGGTTGTACGGGGCAGTACTATACTATAGCCTAAACATTTTCATGTAAAACTATTGCCGGTGGACACAAACCCATGTAAAACTATTGCCCGTGAACACAGTGGTTAATCTCAAGTGCAAAGGGGCTACAAGGCTGACAAGAGCCTATAGTACAGCCTAATAGAGCCTATTAGAGTCTAGTAAGGCCATTAAGTAAGTGGACATTAAAACATAGACTTAGATTCGAGAGCTAAACTTTTAGGACTAAAAGAGAAAAACAAATTGTAATGCCTTACCAAATTCTTGCATAACTTATGCTAATAAGGAAAGGTAGCATGATTGCACCATGGTAATAGATGGATTTCTGGACATCATAAACATGGACTTAAACTCTTAGATTACCTTTATAAGTTAATTAAAAGCTAAATTATAGCCTTTTCCCAGTTTTTGGCAATTAAGTTGCTCATTATGCAAATTTCTGCCTAAACCGAGACTTTTACAGCTCGGCATCCGGCAGAAATGGATTCAGCGCCTAAAAATCATATAGAAACAACTCACTTCGTACTTTTACTCAAAAATGCCTACCACATTTTTTCCAGGGGGAATTTTCCATTTTCGGCCCTGTCTAAGGACCTCACTGCCTTTTCGAGTTTACATAAAGGTTTGAAATGAAGTGTACAGTGGCTGAATGTATACCTCGGCCCGAACGACTGTCCTCCCACCACTGCCCACAGGCTTGTTGAGTTCCAAATCATGCACCCTTCCTTTTGTAAACTGTTTGCAAGCATATTTTCATACTTGTTATGAGTATACGCTCTCACAGCTAACACAAGCTGCTGATAAATAGTGGTTATATCTAGAGGGGTAAATGGGAGTCCGTATGGATCAACATCATTAATGAGACGTATTTTTTTCAAACAGCGTTCTTTTTCTAGGGACTCTTCCACGGGTCCACTGGTACGGATCTGGGACCTGTACGGATCTGGGTCCATGTTTGAATGTAGCAGAGTGGCTCACAACCTCAGCCTGATGGCCTGAAAGTCTAATGTCTCCCCCAAGTTATAGGGAATTACCATTGGCTTAGTGGTTAAGATGTTGGCTTTCCACGTGGGAGACCTGGGTTCAAATCCCCGGTGTTAAGATTATCCATACTGATAGAACGCTTTTTTAGATTTGTCGGGTCCATGAAATAATCGGTCTGTAATATTTCGAAACAAATCGGATCTCGGAACAAACCTCACGGGTCTGGGTGCGTCTTTTTAAGAATAATTTTGGGTCCACTCGGAACCAATTTCATGGGTCCATTAGGGTTCGGGTCCCTCATTTTGGACCTGTGAAGAGCTCTATGCCTAACCCTAAGCCACCCTAAGGGTCACAAAGGAGAGCATGCCCCCAAGGAGGCGCGCAGCTTTTGCAGTGATGTGTTGCTGGTCTGGTCTATAATCGACAATTCAGGAGAGCCATCTGGGGTCATCAGACTGATAGACAGAATAGGCATCTAAATTAGAATACAACAGAACATGTGTGCTAATGGATTATTAGGGTGCTAAGGGCAGCAGGGTTACGACATCCACATCCAGTGATTGCAGTAAGATAGGCTTTGTATATCAGTAATTACTTTCTTGCTCAAGGCAGTCTGGGTCTTCCCAGTGCTCAATAGTGCACACTGGCTGAGCGGAATAGTTAGGACAGATAGAAAGATCAAAGATACATGATCTGTTTAAGATTCTGAGAAATGTGCTGTGAGAAAATGCAGAAACTATCCTATACAGCAGAGGATGTCTGAAAGTGCAGAAGGACAGAGTTTGAAGGCCTATATTATTTTAATACATGGACAAAGACAAATTGGTTTCAGCATACCTTCAGTTCAGAATGAAAATTTCAACCGTGCTTTATACAAAAATTGCCAGTGCCTTCACTTCCATACTGGCAAAACGCAAACTTTATAGCTTTATATAAGATGATGATGGTGATGGCACCAACAGGCCGCGGTGATTGAGTTAAAACAATATTGGTAACCTATGGATTTTTGTTGCACAACTAGAGAGCATCCGTCAAGTGTAATATATTACTAGAAACATGAATACAACCATTTCACTTAACCAATATTTCATACCAGGAATAATGTACTTTGTTGCAGAATCCAATTTGTTCATGTTTGTTTATGAGCCTGAGACCTGTTTCACCCAACAATTTGAATGGAATCCCTAGTTATGGTTTCTCAGTCACGAAGCAACAGAGAAATATATCATGCCTACAACAGCTTAAGTCCAACATAGCTTTGCCAGGAATTCTACCTCATAATTAAATTGACACGAAGATCTCTATATTTAGATTAGAAATTAAAGCTGCAGAGAGAGAGAGAGAGATACTATAGAAAGACAGAGTGAGTGAGTGAGTGAGAGAGATGACAGGGGAAAGGCAAGACACAGAGTGATCAAAAGAGTGTGAATGAAATGAAGAGGAGAGCAGAGTGGCACAGCTTTAGGAATGTAGCACCAATTAACAGGCACAGGAGAAAATGCCAGGTCTCATAAGATAACAGATTAGCTGCAGTGCACTGCCTCATTACTGATATGGAGCCCTATGAAGACGGAAATCACTGCCAGTGATTTTTCTACTGCTGATTAGCCAGTGGTGGAAATTAACTAAGTACATTTAATCAAGTTCTATTCTGAAGTAAAATCTAGAGATACTTTTAATTTAATTGAGCATGTTGATTTTCTGATTCTTTATACCTCTACTGCACTACATCTCAGAGGCAGAGATTGTACTTTTTACTCCACTATTATTTGAAGACTTTAGTGACAAGTTACTTTGAATATTTAGATTATTATTACAATAATCTGTCAATAATTGATAATTGATACTTCGATACCTATTTTATACTCAAAAATATCCAATCTCCAACTAAGCTTACAACGCATCGCAATGTGATGTGTTGTGAGCTTGCAGATCTGCTATTTTTGAATATCTGAGCATTTCCAGAAGATTTTTTGAAAATAATGACTAATTTTGGTACTATATTTTGATGACAATACTTTTGTACTTTTACTCAAGTACATTTTGAATACAGGCCCTTTACTTAACAAAGTATTTCTATGTTGTGGTAATGCTACTTTTTGCTTAAGTAAAATACCTGAGTACTTCTTCCACCACTGTGATTATGTGGTTATTGATTTAGCCCATGAGATACAACCGTGCAGAAAGAATTGAACCACCTCTAGGCATCAGAGCTGCAGAAGGATTTGCCTTTAAAAGGGCAATGGCAATGCTTCCAATCTCTTGTACGCCTGGATAAAATGAAATAAAAGAGGTGGAGGGCCTGCACGGGAGAACGAGAACATAATTGCGACGAGTGAGAAGAGCTAATTAGAAAGTGGAAGTCGATTGAAAAGCACTGACTGAAATTTGTTTTGTTTTTCTCCGACTGAAAGCGGAGTCGTCTATTCCCATTCAATAGAACACTCCACAGGGCTGACGAGAGAGACAGAAGATGCGAACACGAGGTAGGTTGGGATTGGAAGAGAGTCAAGAAAGGGTTCAGCAGCATACATTAGACTGAGGTAGAAGGATACAGAATAGATTGCAGATCCACTGAATAATGTATTAGGTTTCCTGTCCATAGTGATGTAGGCCTACATGACATTGGATTTATAACCCCAAGAACTCATCTAAAAGAAAATACTTAATGTTGGTTCGGTGGCATCTTCAGGTCATGTGGATCTGACCTAAGCCAAACAAATGCCAGATAGAATGTATGAAACCTGAGACGGAATGTCTTGCTGTGTGTGTGTGACATTGTTTCCTAACCACGGCGTGGTCCTTGGATATTACATTTTCATTGATCTGAAGAGACTTGAAATTGTGTGCAAGATAAATGTTGTTGTTAGTAGGAATAAACACAGAAGCACCCGGGAGGAAGTAGGCCTACACTAAGAAAGGGGAGGAGCCAAACCCGAGTTCCTGTTTAACACAAAAAGGAGGTGGTGACCCCAGAGGCAAAAAGTAAGGAAAACTTTTCTTTCCCCCTTTTTTTTAACTGAATGGGTTCCCAAATTAGGCATTTTGCATTTCGCTTTCATGGTTGGTGAGAGAATGCTGGGGTTTGTCGCATACTTAGGGCAATCAAAGGAAGTTCAGTTAATCAGATAAAAGTATGTTTTGAAATTCTATAAACTCCCAATTTAATTTATGCTAAGCATCCATTACATATTCTGTAATCAACTTAACCACCCTTAAAAAATGCCCCCAGCACTCGGTCATCCACATGCATCAACATTTAAATGAGTTGCTGCAATGGACCGCTGATGTGTGGGGAAAAAAACATCAGTCTTACTTGACTGACACACCTTTGTACAAAGGCTTAACTTTCAACCCCCTCTGCTTTTTTAATCCTACACTAAATAATAATGTGTCAAAGATGTATTGAGTAGCAGGTGGCATACATCACTTTGACAGTATCATTCACTTTGATTTATTTGCGCATCCATAAACATGCAATCTGTAAACAAGTGAACGCTGCATGAGCTTAGCCTTTTGATCTGGCAGATCATTAGATGTTTGTCTTTGACGAGTTGTCTGCAAAACTGTACCACAATAGAACTGTGCCTCAAATAACTGTTCCCTCTGCAAATGATTATAAATCACCCTCTGGTGGAACTAAGACAAAACAAGCTAAATCTGAATGGCCCAAATTAATAACATTTATCAAGAAGTGCGCTCCTCGCAGCGCAGATCCGCGCCAGACTGGGTTGTCTACGCGGGGCTGCATTGCGACCTGTTATAGCGCCACCATGAGGCCGATTTGAAACATTTTAGGTGACAGAGCTCCCTTGGGCTACACGGAGTGTGCGTGCAAAGTTTCACACCAATCAGTCACTTCCATTTTGTGCTACCCACAATTTTTTAAAGGCAATCGTATCGGAATGGAATATGAAAAGTCTGACATAGACGTCTTGATCATCTGACTACAGAGATAATGTGTACCGATTTGCGTGAGGGTTGGAGAAAATCTATACGAGTTGTAGCAAAACATGGAGATTCTTCCTTGGCCCACTGGGAGTATATGTGCACAGTTTCACGTCGATCGGTCCAGCAGTGGCCGAGATTAGCTGTTCACAGATGGACGGATGGACTGACGGACTGACAGACTGACAGGAGCGAAAACATAATCCCTCGCCTTTGGCCGTTCCGGCCTGGATAATAATTGTTCTGCTTTAGAATGACATCGGAAGGCTGACATTATTAAGCAGCGAAACTGCAGGAGCCCCATAGTTTTTGTTCTCATTATTATTTTTCTCCTCTATAAGTGTTTGTGCAGCAAAAACCTTAAGACCTATAAACATCAAAATTGGCAGATGGTTTGCAAATTCTACCCACTACTCAGACACATAAAATGACACTCATTGACCTCAAGGCAGCGCTGTAATAATCAAAATGATCTCTTCAAAAATATCTCAAAATGGCTTAGCCAACTCTTTTTTTAAATTTATTTTTAAGGGCCAGCTGCAGGAAGGACTATATCCTTATGTATGTGGTACGCACTCTTACCAGGTGAGCCACTGGGGTGGCCTTACCCCTTATGCCTAAACGTTTTACCCAGATAAGCCCTCAGGGCTTGTTTCCATTTAGGTCCTGTGTTTTCAATTTAGACATTTAGAGACAAACAATAATACACAATAATATGCCCCAAAAAAACATAAGGGTAGTAATAAGAAAGAAAGATATGTACAGTTGGGGGGGGGGGGGGGGGCATTTCCGGTGATAAACTTAGACTTTTCACTTTTTGCAGGGGCCAGTTACAAAAATAAAATAAAATAAAATAAAAAAACAGCTATTGTTTTGATGCAGCGTATCTTGTTATGGTTCAGTTTGTCCTTGAAGCAGCAACAGTATTAGTATTAGTAACTATGGTCTGATCCCTGTGCCTCTTGGCAGAACTAGCGTACCACCACCGACCTGTGTGTTATTGTACTTCTCCCCATGATATCATGTACATAAAGCATAACCATCACCACCTGTCTCGACTCCTATTGCCTCATCGATTACTGATTGATCCAGAATTCCATGACAGCAGCCACCTGTAGGTACTCCCACAAGTCATTACGTTCAACTTCACGCCATTCTCATTCGCTACAAGCAGACTCACTCACGCCCTCATTCCCTCAGCGGTTCATTTAAGCAGGGCTGTTCTCTGTTCATTCTACGTGCTTTGCGTCTCAGCTGGTGTACAGCTGTAGGTTTTCAAATTCCCTCCACCTCCCCGGCCTCCTCCCTGTGGCATTTAGTTAGTGTGGTTGCCCGAATGGGCAAACAGACTATAGTACTCTACCGACTTTATTATTGTTTCTAGATAAACTTTTTTTGTATTCGCTATTTCTCCCACAGTTTATTTTTCCCAATTTTGTGCCATATGTCAAAATGACCGGCTTCACCGGCAATAGACTGCTTGTACTTTGCTAAGAGATTGGTTACATAGTTTAATTGATATTGATTTATTAGTGCATTCAATTTCACCATCCACTTTAATGGGAAAATGAAAAAACTCAAATTCAAGTATTTTTTTCTCAGAAACCGTAAAGGCTAGAGTTAAAAAACTTGGAGGGGAGGTTCATAGTCAAAACGTCCAATCAATCCCAAACTTGAATCACATGTCGAGGGTGGTTTACTCAACGAATCCCCAAAAGCATTTCCACTTTGATCCATAGGGGAAAAAACATGATTTTTGGGGGGATCAGTTCTCTCAAAAAGAAAAGCAAGTGATCTCAGGAGTGACACGACGATGTCATTGGCCCGCTACATTTGTGGGAGGGGCCTGTTTCTTTAGTGGGAGGGGCCTATTTCCTCAAATCAAAACGGCACGCGTCACAAACGTCGGATCCGATCGGCACCGAATTCGAATCGCACGTCCCGCAGCCTCCGACGGTATTCCTCCAGGCGTATCCCTCGAGTCCCGCCGGCCACCTGCGACCCGCGTCGGCGCAACCACACTTTGCAATTTCCCCGAATTGCGACGCGTCTACTTCATATTGTTATAGGTTTATTATTGTATTGTAGGTGTATTGTACTGTGGTTATATGGATTGTACCATGATTCTATGTATTGTACTGTGGTTCTATGGATTGTACTATGATATGTGGTAGTTTAATTATGCATTGAAGGTTCAATGTTGTCCTGCTTGCGCAGGTTATCTGTAATATCACATGAGGAGTCACACCGCCAAATCTGAATGCAATATCATTGCAGTAAATGGTTAATATTGCTGTAATGTTTATATATGCAATATGGTAATGGTTAATAAATGGTATTGGTTATTCCTGAGCTGAAGTGTCTAAATGAACAGTAAAGGCCCCAGTATGCTTCCTTGAGGAACACCGCAGCTCACTGGAAAGGGGCAGGACAGGGTTCCATTGACCTCGACCACCTGTTCTCTCTCCTCCAGATCTCATCCAGCTCACTGATGTACTATCAAAACCGATGGCCATCAACATCAGTACGGTGTGATTTACAGTGTCACAGTGTCAACATGACCATGCTGCAGTATTTGCCTGAGTCCACCTCACTTGATGTAGTCGGTCAAATAGAGTAGGCATGTGTCTGTGGAGTGGGATGTTCTGAAGCCAGATTGGAATTTGAACATTTTTTTTTTTTTTCATTGAGGTACTTTTCGACCTGTTCATATACTAAGTTACTAACCCTTTCTATAACTTTCGAGATAGAGAATAGAATAGTTAGGTAGGTAGGTAGTTGCCAGGGTCTAATTTGCTTCCTTTCACAGAGGGGTGACTCTTGCTAGTTTGAAATCTTGAGGGACGTGTCCCTGGCTGATGGAGAGGTTTGTTGTGTGGGCAATAATTGGGGCAATAGAGGGGGCTCTCTGAGAAATGAGATGGGGATATTGTCCAGACTCTAGAATGAGAGAGCAGTATGTTAACCAGTGTGGTTGCTATGGTTGTAAAGAAGTTGTTTAACTGATTTGCCACATCCAGCTTATCTGTAATGAGCATGCCATTCAAATTGATGTTTGCGGATCCGGTTTTCAGTAGCTTACTGCAGCCTAACTGATTAAATATCTTCCAGAGCTCCCGCGGTTTGTTTATGTTTTCATCAACTTTTTTATGGTAGTAGTTTTTTTTCCCGGTTTTCATGCCTTGTTGCGAAGGATGTTTTTTTTGCTCATCAGTATGGTTTATGAGGTATTCAGTGTGTAACTCTTTTTCAGCTTTTGCAAAGCTCAGTGTTGATTTACATCATCAACATAACTAGCAATACATAGTATTTGTACAGTAAATAGTTGGGGGGGGGGGGCATTTCTGGTGTTAGACTTAGACTTTACTGGGACCAGTTACAGTACAAACTAGAAAAAGTGCTCCTCGGAGCACAGGTCTCCGCCAGGTCAGGTAAGCTATTGTGGCCTCCTGGTGGCGCTATAATAGGCCAATGTGAAAAGGGTGTCATTTGTTCTTAGGCCTTGCACGACAATTGGACCCTGACTGCATTCATGATTTGAGGCATTTTGTTAAAAACATTAGTTTTGCTAAATTAGACCTGCTGGTGGCGCTATAACAAGCCAATGTTAAAAGGGTGTCATTTGTTCCTCAACATAGTGTGAATGTGCGTACAAAGTTTGAGCGCAATTGGACGGTGCGTTCATGATTTGCGGAATTTTGTTCAAAACAAGCCAATAATGCAAACTTTAGATGTCAATCTTAGCCAATCAGTATGGAATATGAAAAATCAAACACATCCGTCGTGATCACATGACTATAGAGATCATGTGTACCGATTTGCATGAAATTTGGATAAAATTGGAAGGAGTAGTATAAAATAATGTGTTTTACATAAGTCGGCCTCCTGGTGGCGCTATAAAAGGCAGATGTGAAAAATGCAGGACAAAGGTTTTTCCTTGACCTCTAGGGAGTGTGCATACAAAGTTTTAAACAGATCGGTGGAATTATAGGTAAAAACACGAATCGGCCTGTTATAGCGCCACCATGAGGCTGATTTCAAAATTTTCAAATGGTAGTTCTTCCTCGGCCTAATGGGAATGAGCGTGCAAAATGTCACGAAAATTGCATGCTGTGTTCATGATTTGAGGCATTTTGTTCAAAACGGAGCACTCCTGCAAACTTTGGAAGACATTTTTAGCCAATCAGGATGGAATATGAGAAATCTGAAAGACCCGTTTCGTTTAATGACTATAGAGATACTGTGTACCGATTTGCGTGATTTTTGGACAAAATCTGTAGGAGTACTGTCAAAAAATATGTTTTGCACAAATCGGCCTCCTGGTGGCGCTATAAAAGGCCCATGAGAAAAAATTGGGGTAAAGGTTCTGAATTGGCATCCAGGGAGTGTGTGTGCACAGTTTCACTGAGATCAAGACAACGGTGCCGGATATTAGCTGGTCACAGACGGACGGACACACACACACACGGACGGACGGACGGACGGGGTGGAAAACATACTCTCTCGCCATGCCTTTCGGCCTGGCGGAGACAATTACAGACGAGCTCTTAATGAATGACTGCATCAAGTTTCAAGTCTGAGGAGTTTTAAGTTTCAAGTCTGAGGAGTTTCTCAGTGAAAGGCAATACCGTCTAGGGTAAATAAGGATGATCTTATAGCTACTTTTGCTTTTCTGTTACATGTATTCTTGTATCCATTCTTGAATCTGTTCTGTATGCCGGGTTCGGTAATGCATTTAGATAAAGATGTGACGTCCTGCTGTGACATCATGCTGCCGTTACGCCGGATTAGGTGGTATTCTCTGCAACAGAGACTGTTTGGTTGAGGCCATACTTCTATAGACATGGGCAGTAAGAATTAACTGTGATTTTCCCATAAGCCTGGCTGAACCTTTGCCAATCACAAGAGCATGACATCTGATGTTCACAGTGACAAATTAAACTGTCATTTCATTCGTCAAGGTTCAACCTCCTCCTGCGTGTTCCTCAATGTCTTTTGTGTCATTCTTCAGCGATGACGATAAAAGCAAATGAGCTACTACCTCGCTATAGCTACCTCGCTCTCCTGAATAAAATAAGTATCTCACCATATATCTCTAATCCCCCGTTCTTTTAACCTTTGTGAATTTGGAACACACAATTTTGCCAAAGTCTATTCCTCCATCTACAATAGTTTAGCTTTTGCAAATAAGGAATTCATCATTGGTACTTCAGGAAAAAACAGGTCTGCTTACGTATAGACAGGTATTTGTTTTATCTAGTTTTAAATGTGTTTGTTAGTGGCATGACTTGTTTGCTATTACATTGTATGTAAAGCTTATCAAATTATAATTGGTCTGGCCTCCACACACGCTAATACAAATAACATTTATAATTTACCCTTCTTTCACTTTTGATTTTCTGATCAGTGCTGTGAGCTATGTGAATTGAATATTATATTTCATAGCTTACAGTAGCAAGGTTAGCTACTGTATGTACATTCATGAGCTAATGAAATGATCACTGGCATCACAGCTTATCCTTATACTTGTGCCAAGAGAGGAGGGGAGGAGAGGGGCTGTCTGACAAAACAAAACAAAACAAAAGACACAAATCAAATCCTGTTTCTATTTCAAACAGGTCAATTTCACCAAATTCAAAGAAAGCCCCAGGGAAGTAGCCAAATAGGAAAGTGCTTAGGCCTGCAGACAGCTGTAAAGCTATACTCATGTGGAAGTGAAAGCAATCAGTTAGTCAAGATGTACCACACTTCATTTTTTATATAAATAAGCAGCGGCATTGTTCAGGTGCAAAATTCACTATTTTATGCCATCAAAATCATGACGAGACATTGGTACAGTATATGTAGTCTCTACCTACCATCTCTCTATCCCTGTATTACTCAATGTGTGTGTGTGTGTGTGTGTGTGTGTGTGTGTGTGTGTGTGTGTGTGTGTGTGTGTGTGTGTGTGTGTGTGTGTGTGTGTGTGTGTGTGTGTGTGTGTGTGTGTGTGTGTGTGTGTGTGTGTGCGCGCGCGCGCGTGTTTGAACTCTAAACCACCCCCCCCCCGACTCCAGTGGGATATGACATATCCATCCAAGACTCCTGTTGCGATGTTTCTGGCAATAATTTATACACTTTTGCCAACATGCAGTTGTCAAAGCAATGCTTGTCAAAAAACAACCAAAAAAATCATCTTTTATTTCCCCACAAAAACAAAAACAGCTCCCAGTGAGAAGAGCACAGGGTTTGGTTAGTATCTATGCATACTGAATGCAAATGCACCCTGAAGCCGCTGCATAGCCAAGCTGACAGAGGTACTGTACTGAACAATTGCACTTGCAGAGTTTATCTGTCAGCACTATGCATGCCAACCGAGATGGAATTATGTTCTTTTGTATCTGTGCATATCTAAGCATTTGTAGTGGTTCAATAAAATACTTCATCATATTTTGACACGTTGGATCACTCACTTCCCATAGTTTTCTCCCCTGATAAATCATGCATCCCGAAGGTTATTTTCCCTCTTTTTTGTTTGCTTGTTTGTTCGTTCAATCAGGCATTTAACCACTTAAAGAGATATTTCACTTCCAAAAAATGTTTGGGTCATTTTATCGTCTACTCAGGCTTTTTTGAGCCCACCAAACAATTTTTAAGTTGCTTGACTCAGTATTTAGATATTTGATATTCATTTTATCAGATGCGCCCCCTTCCTATACTAACCCATTGTAACAAAACTTCTGGTGACTGAAATTGTCCTGCTAATACGTGAGGAGACCGTGTTTTTTCAATTAATTTTTTCATTTATTTTTAATATTTTTGGGGTAAAATTAAAAAAATTAAATACAATAAAAAATAAAATAAGTCATTGAAAAAACACGGCCCCCTCACATATTAGAAGGCCACTATCAGTCACCAGAACCAAGAACGGGTGTTTTTGATGAATCTAACATGTTAAAAATGGAGTTTGGGTTTGTATAGGAAGGGGGTGTGTCTGATGAAATGAATATCAAATATATAAATACTGAATCAAGCAACTTAAAAACTGTCTGGGTGGCTCAAAAAAGCCTGAGCAGACGATAAAATGACCCAAAATTGTTTTGAAAGTGAAATATCCCTTTAAACCCTATACTTATTTGACCACCAGGCCAGGGGTCTATACTCTGTCCCCTTCTTTTTTTTTTACCGTCGACACCTCTTTGGTGAAAATAGCTGATCTACAAGGTTGTGACGCATTGTGAGCTTGTAGATCGGCTATTTTCACAGAACGATCACCTATTATTGTCTCCGCCAGGCCGAAAGGCATGGCGAGAGAGTATGTTTTACCCTCCGTCCGTCCGTCCGTCCGTGTGTGTGTGTGTGTGTGTGTCCTGTCTGTGTGTTAACAGCTAATCTCCGGCACCGTTGGCCCGGTCGCTGCGAAACTGTGCACACCCACTCCCTGGATGCCAATTCAGAACCTCTGCCCCACATTTTTCACATGGGCCTGTTATAGCGCCACCAGGAGGCCGATTTGTGCAAAACCCATTTTTTCTCATTACACCTACAGCTTTTAACCAAACGTCATGCAAATCGGTACACAGTATCTCTATAGTCATGTGATCAACCCGGATCTGTCCGATTTCCCATATTGCATCCTCATTGGCTAAGGTTGGCTTCCAAAGTTTGCAGGATTGGTCCGTTTTGAACAAACTGCCTCCAATCATGAACGCAGCTTGCCATTTCCATAAAATTGCACACGCACATTCCCACTAGGCCGAGGAAGAAATGCCACTTGAACATTTTCAAATCAGCCTCATGGTGGCGCTATAACTGGCCGATTTGCATTTTTAACTATAACTGCACCGATCTGCGTGAAACTTTGCACGCACACTCCCTAGAGGCCAAGGAAAAACATTGGACTGCATTTTTCACATCTGCTTTTTACAGCGCCACCAGGAGGCCGATTTATGTAAAATACATTTTTGGAGATTATTCCTTCAGATTATGTCCAAAAAACACGCAAATTGGTACACTGCATCTCCACAGTCATGTGATTCTGATGGATCTGTCCGATATTTCATATTCCATCCTATTTGGCTTACAGTGGCTTCCAAAGTTTGCAGGATTGGTCAGTTTTAAACAAAATGCCTCAAAACATGAATGCAGTGTGCAATTTCCGTGAAAGTTTGCATGCAGATTCCCACTAGGCCGAGGAAGAAATGCCCCCCTTTTCACATTCACATTGGCCTTTATAGCGCCACCAGCAGGTCTAATTTAGCAAAACACATTTTTGGAACAAAATGCCTCAAATCATGAATGCAGTGTCATCCCATTGAAAGGCCTAAGAAGAAATGCCACCCTTTTCACATTGGCCTATTATAGCGCCACCAGGAGGCCACAATAACCTACCTGACCTGGCGGAGACCTGTGCTCCGAGGAGCACTTTTTCTAGTTCCCTCTGCACCTGTGCCGTCCCTGTGGAACACCTCTCTTGGCCACATGGCTGCTACAGAGCGATTCTCATATAAGCTGCTGGATAGGTTGGAAAAATATGAGTTGAAATTGGGGCACTGGCAGTATCATCTTTATATGCGGGGGATCTGATAACGCGTCTGGCTCTGAAAGGGACTTGTAGGATAGTATGTGGAATAGAGGATTATTATTTTTCGTTGAAGCTTTATTTTTGTTTTTTTCAGTTACGATGGGCTTCTAGGGGTGTTTTATTTTGTTCATGTTATTCTTTTGGGACACACACACTGAGATGAAATTTCTGTTTTTATTAATTATAAATCATAATCATGCCCAGAATAGGTTTGCTAGGGTTTAATTATAAATCATAATCATGCCCAGAATAGGTTTGCTAGGGTTTAACCGGTTTAGACTACAGTGAGCTCCCTCCATCTGCATCTGCTCCTTGGTAATGTGGTGTGACTTGTTCCATGAGCGTAATGCCTGCGACGCGTACAATAAGCTCACAATGTCTTGTTCTAGGTGGTCAGTGTGATGCTACTGTACTAGCCTGAGGGCTTCAAAATGCCTTGGGGCAACAAGGTGGTCTCTATGTTTGTTGCATAGCAGCAAACACCCCTGCATGCCCCTCAATCCCCCCAATGCACATGCACATGCACGCACGCACATATTGTTCCTCCACCACTAACAACCCTACCATGTGATGTGTACAGTCCATGACTCATAGAGAGTACATGAATTGTTTATATTTTGTTGTTCTTCACAAACATCACAAAAATCGAATTCCTGGTATTCAGCATCCCTATCTCCACTTCCATGGTGAGATTCAGTTGGATGACTAACGTTATCTCCACATATAACTGATACACCCCTATATGTCATGCCAGACGTTATGGTTCTGCTTTTGTATGGCCCAGTGGTTGTACAGTATGTAGCCGGAAGATGCAGTAGACAATCTGGAGGACACATCTACCATATTGATTCTGCTTTGTCACTGACATACTCCCATTCTGCAGTATATAGGCAAGGCAAGTTTAGTTGCATAGTACATTTCAACAACAAAGAAATTTAATGTGCTTTAACCAAAACATTAGAGTATAATGTAAGGTATACGCTGCATCTAAACCATACACATCCTGACAAACATTTTGTATGACAGCTGGCTTTACGGGGGAAAAATAAATCCTAGACGAAATACAGCGTCACAGGAGTATTTCAAAATTTCACTATAAGGAGACCAACAGCTGTGATCGGCGCACTGCTTCAAATTTAATGTCAGAGCAAGGTTAGGGAGAACGCAGCGCACATACAGTATCTCATTGTTTTTTTTTTCTATTCATGTGTGGCATTTAGGGACATCGTGACAAAAGACATTAGAGCTAAAATAAAAGTACTTGACTAATGTGCTGAGTGACTGCAAGTGCCCACTCCTTTGTCATCTAATCTAACTCTGTCCCTCATCTATAATACCCTCCTCGCCTTCAGCAGGGCTCAATCATAATAGTCCCCAAATAGAGAAAAGAAAAGGGTTGGCTTAGCAATTATTAGCAAGACACTAAGTCTTGCTAATAACTTGGTAGGGGGGGACTGAGGTGCAATGTACACTGCATTTAACATTTCAAATAATAATACTTTTATTGATTCAATTAACAAAGGGAACTAAACCCCAGGAACTAATTTGGTGAGTTTGCATCATTTAAATGGCTAGTCTGACCTTGGTACACTGTGCTGCAGTCAATACAATTAATAATTGTTGTGATCATGCCGATTGACTATACTTGTCAACAATATGCCAATACTTTAATATTGGCACATACTTAAATCTAACACGCACATCATTGTATTACTGTAGCTGCAGCTGTGTTGCTTATAGAAGAAAGAAAGAAACAGGCAACATGCCAGCTGAGATTTATGCTCCTAAACTAATATTTTCTTGGTCAGCTTCCTGCTGTTGTAGTCTAAGCTTATTGCTGTAATTTCACAGCTGCCATGTTTGTTTTTTTTGTTTGTTTTTTACTACAAAACTGCAATATAATTATGGTCACACATGTGATGCCAAAAAAAAAGTTATGATGAACTCATGGGCTCAGCAATCCTCAATCTAACTGCTGTATCTCCAGAGACTTTTTTTTAGCTTGTGCTTAAATATATTCATATATCCCAGCCCCCCTCTCTCCCTGGCCTATAGGATATCATTCTCCCGCCCTATATTAAAACATGCCCCAAACCTACATCCATGACTCATTTTTTTTAGTCCAAGGTCAGCATATTGAGACAAGCCTGTCAGCTTCCTACATTCCAATTATGGTTTTGACCCATGGTCTTAAACGTGTTGTGAGGAGTCCTTGACAAGCCCAACATAATCAGCTCTGCAGTCATTACCATATATCAAACACCTGACAGCATCCGTGACAGTGTGCAAGGAAAAGCAGTAAAGCACCCATTTTATGAATGTTGCTGCTCTGTCACATTATTGTCCCAAATTTAGTCATACAGCAGCAACAATGATTAGCTGCTTCCAAACCAGTGGTAGAAGAAGTACTCCGAATACTCCTAGACAAGAAAAAGGCATGTATTCACAACACCACACAAATCTGGCACCCCTGGCACAAAATGGTTTCAGATGGGGATACGCAGACAATTACATTTAATTTGGGCAACACACACACACACACACACACACACACACACACACACACACACACACACACACACACACACACACACACACACACACACACACACACACACACACACACACACACACACACACACACACACACACACACACACACACACACACACACACGTACGTTTGGAGGCAAGCCCAAATAAGCAACTACACTTTAGAAACAAGCCCAAAGTTGCTTATAATAAGAGGACATGGCAACACTGCTGGGGACTCCTCCTGGATGGCTGCCCTCCACTCCCATCTATTGAGCATCAAGGTCCGGAGCTCTGCAGTGATGCTATAGCTCCGCTGTCACACCACACTGAAGTGTGGTGGTGTGACTCTTAGATGTGCATAACTAGTGGAAAAATAAGTGGAAAAAGTACTCACATTTTACTTGAGTAAAAGTATCAATACTGCAATGTAGAAATACTTTGTTACAAGTCAAAGTCCGGAATTCAAAATGTACTTGAGTAAAAGTTCACAAGTATTGACATCAAAATGTACTTAAAGTACCTAAAAGTAGAACGTACTAATTTCACAAGTTTTCTGTTATGTTCAGGCCACAGTTGAACAAACTTCCTATAATATGAGGAGTGTTGAAGTCATTCTATCCTAAATGTCAGAAGAGACCATTTAATCCATCCGTTAACACTGGTGACCTCTTATAAAAGCCTTCATTTCATTTGACTGAGGGAAACTGTCTCTCCACACAGCTTTCAGATGGTGGTTGGAACTAGTTGACAGAGTAGCATACAATAGTAGCCTGACACTCAGCCTGAATTTTCATTTCGTTTCACTCCATTATTCAGTCTGAAAGCCCTCTCAGTGCAGATTTGCAAACGAGAAAACCCCGCCCTCTACAGTGTCACCAGACCCTGAATGCGAGGCTAGCGATTTCAGGGGCTGGAGCCAATACAATAGGCCATTGATTGATTGATTTATTGAATACTTTATTAGTCAGAAATGTAAACAGCACGTGCAGTAAGACATTAAAGCTAAAAGGATACCACGAAAAAGGTCCTGGGGACTTGTTTCCACTGTGGTCCTATGAATTAAATTAATCAACAAGGCACACAAAATTAACACATGATACCTGTCATCAACAACAGTCTTCCTTGCAGTCACAAGGTCTGTCATATCCAACTGTCTTATAAAAGCAGCAAATGAAAGTCGGATGCAGATGCATGCCATGCTGCTCTTAACCAAATGAGAGACAGAAATACTAATACAAAATAAAGACAACTATAGCTCAGCGTTTAATTTTACTGTTGGCTAATTACAGATGGGTTTCTGATTACGAAGAAATTAGCCATGACAACAACCTTTTAGGAACAGTCACTCAGTCATAACACCAATCATAAAACTAAGTACATGGAAGAGAGGAGTGCTCACTGTAATTACCCCTATCAGTTAGTGTGTTGAACCAAAAAACACACACAACACCAATGGATGAACATGAGCACAAAATGACTCTACTCATTAATCCCCTTAGCACATTCCCAATTAGAATTATGTTGGACTTGGGCCTTATGACCTGATAAGAGTTATTACTCTCTCCAAGCCCAAATTTCAAATTGTGTACACAGAATTAAACTCAATTCCTAGGGCAAAATACATTCGTAAATCATTTGTTTGCTGTGTTCTATATTTTGAAACATACTGTTAAAATATAATATGTTTCAACAATCAATATAGGGACAATATGGTTTTAGAATCAGTGATAGAAAACAGTGTACCAACTGTGTAGTCTAATGGCACTAGTGTCAAGACAAGCAGCATCTGTCCTGTAACAACGGAGGCAAAAACCTCTCCTCTAATTCTACTGATGGCATAACAACCCAACTTTATAACTTGCTTAATCTGAAAGAAAGAACAATTATTATGATGATACATTCTGAGCTTGTGTATTAAGCTTTTTTGGCTATTTTTGAAAGATATTGAAACATTTTGAAGATTTTTGCTTACATTGAAATAGGGGTGCCAGGTTGAAATTGGTTAACTTTATTGCAAAAAATCCATTCCATTGTTTTCTATGTGTGCACAGTTTGCAGAATCTGCAGTGTGTGAAATCAAGTTGTGAAGAATGGAAGGAGGAATACATGCTTTAAGTAAGGCTGAGTGTATAGAATATGTGAAGGGCCTAGTAGGCCTACTGTAAATTTATATTGAATAGCACAATAGGTCAAACTCCAACAGTTGCTATAACCAACGAGTCCCCTGCCCCCACCAGGGACACAAACCCTAGCCATGAAGCCAAGAGGGACATGTATTGTATAAAATCAAGTCAATACACAATCATGAAAATTCTGCAGGACTATTGGACACTCAACTATGCACATCACTACAGTTTATACATTCCATGCTTTTTGTACAGCATACTGTACCCTGTCACAACTCGCTACATTCAACAACAGAAACAACACAGACTATAGATCAGTCTTCATTCAAGAGCCAGAAACAGTCACAATGATACATTGCCACCCTGTCACCAGGGGCCTAATATATGACAGCAATAGAGCAACAGCCTGAAATCATATTAATATACAACACAATATGACAACATTAGAGCAACAACTTGAAAGAAAGAAAGAACGAAAGAAAGAATGAAGGAATAATGGCCATGAGGAATAGGCCTATGTATACTGTAGACATAGATATTGCCACCAAGCCAGTCATGACTCATGAACCAATACAGCCACCCTGTCACAACCTTCAAACAGCAGCCACCCACAACACACATACTGTAGATCCAAGCCAGTCTTCAATGGAATTGATGGCTGTTTCGTCAAAGCCCAACCTCTCTAGCTTGAACTTGGAAGGAAATAGCAAACTCAATTGAGGTGACCAAGAGCCACATACACATATACTGTTGTTCTCTGTTACAACTCGCTACCTTCTACAGCAGAAACAACACAACATACACACTAAAGGTTCACATCAGCATTAAATTCCAGAGCCAGAAACGGTCACTGAACATTTTTCCTTGCAACCCAGTCATTGGGTCCCAAAATGACAGCAATAGTCCAACCACTTCAATCACATTAGTTTACACACACAGCATACAACAACTAGAAGCAGCAAAGGAGAAGAAAAAAAGGTTCCTACCTTGAGCAGTCTTCTACTTTACTTCATCAGTTGCGTAAGTCAGTGGTTCTCAACCAGTGGTCCGGGGACCACCAGTGGTTCATTTTACACTCTCAAAAGTTAAAGATCTATAAGGGCCCATTTGGTTACCAACTCTTCCATCATTTAGCTGGGAACCACCTGGAACCCCCTCAAGGACCACTGGTGGTTCCCGGCCCAGACCACTGGTTGAGAACCACTGGTATAGGAGGAGATCAGACTCTACAGTTGCTGAGAAGAAGCTGAGCTTGATATGGTGGGGGAGGTTGGACTTCCACACACTAGACATGCCCTTCAGAGCAAGAAAGAAAGAAAGGAAGAAAGGAAGAAATAAAAAAGAAAGAGAAAATTCAACCACAGCTAAGGAGCTGTCAACAATGTACTCAACATTGCTTATTGAAATTAGTATTAGAATTTAGTAATTAGTGTTTTCAATTGCTTCTAAACCAACAATACTGACTACCTATCAACAAACTCTACATTGTGCAGGATATGGGTGAGCACCCTTTAGATTCCTCAAAACATTTTCAAGATATTACATAAAAAACGTACATTTTCTGTTTTTATTACCACATGATGTCATAATTAATCAAACAACTAAATTCAACATAACAAACACAGACCTGTTCACTTCACCTCATACAAAAATGCTTTATCCTGGACTAATTAGTGAAATATTAAGCTTAATTACAAACAATTAAGCTCTATTGCATAATACATGTTAATGCTAAGCAGCAAACTGTTGGTAGCTATTAAACTCACCTGTAGGATCCAATCAGTTGGAAAGAAATGACGTGCAGAGATGATGACGACCATTAACTTCTCTTTGGGGTGGGGCCTGGGAGTGAACCGTGATGACGTTGACGCAATGTTGTTGTTGTTGTTGTTGTGCCGTCCTTGGTACCGGTGCGGAAGTGATATGGCGCGAGCGAGTAAGTAGCGGGAGAAATATATTGTAACAGAAAAGATAACAAAGAGAGAAGCATCCGTTGAAAAGTATAAACTGTATGTTCATGCCTGACCGTCAGTAATAAATGATACCCGTTCTCTACCAAGAAGTTGTATGGACTAATTCTATAACAATGTCACACAACAACACGCCTTTTAGCAGTTTTGACTCCCTGACAAAACTGATAACTCTAGTCAACTTTTATGAGGTGTAATGTTACATTTGAAGTTGTTTATTTCACTATTTTACTTCCAAAGTATTTATTTTACTTCCATAACGGAGCTAATGTCAAACACCTAGCACAACTGTCTGTCTCTCTTGCAACCCAGTTGTCTTATTACAGCAGGTGCGTGTGGGGAAAGGCCAGGGGGGGGGGGGCTGCCGGCTTCTTATTTAGGGAGCGTCTCGAAGAACCTGCATTATTGTCTACCTTCTAGGCTTAGGGAGTGTCTGACAATAACAGTTATTTGGCATCTCAAAGACTTTGCTAGCCTGACACTCAGCCTGAATTTTTATTTCGTTTCACTCCAACGATTCAGGGGGTGGAGCCAGGCTAAGACTTTGCTTTAACTGAACAAGAACAAAGTCTGCTCAATTTTAGGAAACAAAGAGAATTCAGTCAAAGTAAAATAGACAAAATAAGTCAATGGACAGTAGGTCTGGTTAGTTTGATAGCTGTAACTTTGTTTCAACAGGAGATATGTTCTGTGCTACATAATAATAATAATAAAACATTTTGAATATATTTTTGAAAATAATTGCAACACAAATCTTGTATGGGGGACATATTAATACATATTAATTTGGAGGTCCTTGACATGAAAAATGTATGAGAACATTATTGACCTGTGACAACAAAATGCCGGCATCACATAGCTAATTTCATAGTTCAGGCCTAAAAGCAATGCTTATTTATTTTTTCTTAAAGTGGTAGAAGGGCACCCTGACATCCACTGTCGGAATATGAAGCAGATTAACCACATTCTGTCACTATGGTAATAGAATGCCTGAGCCCAATTAGAATACTACAATATATCTATGTTGTCTAGAGATGAAGTGCAAAAATTGGCAAACCTTTTGTCTTGATAACTGAAGTTTTATCACAAGTTTCAAATCTGCCATCATAAGCAACATAATAAAGAAATACATTACAATATCCGCAATCCCTCAGTACTCTACTCAGCTGTTTCCAATTCTAATTTGTTAATTGCATGGGCTTCTTTCGTTCAAAATCAGTCTATTCTGTTTCTATTATTCAATATTGCATGTAGAATCTTTCATATTTCATCATGACATATTGCATATTGCTTGGCCCCCGCTATTTTCATTTGTTACACTCCCACATTAATTTATTCCTTTAGCCATTGTCAATTTAAATAAAACACTTGGGGGGGGGGGGGGGGGGGGGGTGACTGACAGTGCTTCAGATAGAGTCAAATGTTTAATTCCTGTCATCCCTCCTTTCATCTTTTATCAAGAGGTTGTATGTATTGTAACAGGTTTGATGTATGCAGTGTAGGTCATTTAGGTTGGCCATGCTTTACATGATATTAAATGCCACAAAGCAGTGATGGATGGCCCATAATCAGAGCCAGGAAGTGAGGTGGAGCTCAGGCGAGCACTTCCCAAAGAGATGAAGACAAGGTTATATGGACTTGTGCACACAAGCAACCAGGGACCTGTTCTTTGGGTAGAGGCAACTTTATTCATGTTTTTTTTAATACATCAGAGCTTCAGTAGCAGCTTGTCGATGCTGAACTCCAAGTATTGAGTATATATTATGACCTTCTTGTGTCAAAGTATGAATACGGTAACTGAATAGTGGCTGATGGATGAGTCTCTCTTTTTTTTGTAGTTTATTGCAGTGTACTGTAGGAGGATATAAGTCAACTATATTGCTGTTGTCATACATGGTACCTTAATGCATCACAGGTTTCAAGTAGGAAACTGTTAGTTGCTTAAAACCGCACCGTACAATCTTAGTAAGTGTATGCGAGTGCCATCCATCAATCAACTTATCTAGCTGTGTGTTGAATACCAAATACACATGCATGCTGTTTATGATTTCATTGCCTGTCACTGTTATCCTGTCCCAGTCCAAGGAATGGTGGATACTGTTGCATATGGTGAGTGCGAGGTAACAGAAAAACAGGGAATAGACCAAAATGCAGACATAATGAGGCGAGGTTCTTCGAGGTATAGGTGCAGTCCAATTGATTATTAAACAAGTAGAGGGGTGCACTCAGATTAGAAATGAGGTACAATGGTTTAGTGAGGCAGGCAAAGGTCAAAACCATATGCAGAACAATAATAGGCAAAGGACATCAATAAGGAGCCGGTAAGGATCCAAAGTCCAGTATTCAGGCCAAAAATATATAAAAAAGGCAGGTCAGGCAGAAATAGGTTCAGAAATAGGGTTGCAGAAAACAGGTAAGAGGTAAT